>NC_069499.1:1568515313-1568582813 GCF_027579735.1 Bombina bombina | reverse complement strand
TGGGGCCTAGTGTACCACCTGAGGCATATGTAGATTATCTGATAAGGGCCCCTTAGAATGACTCAGACAACGCAGCATTATGATCGAAAGCCAATTCTGTTTATTGCACAGTGCAAGCCTTTCTTATAGTGACATACAGGGTTAAGGGGATGACACGTTAGGACCGCGTCATCTTACACAGTTATACAGAGCAATTTACAAGGAAAAACTGGAACATGAGTTTCTCATAACAATATTTCCAGAGTCATAACAAACTACCATCTGCAGAGACAACCGAGTGTCTAAAGCCTCTTGTTTACATTATCTTATTCTATCTTACTTCTAGGCATTAGGCCAGGGTACATTGGCAAGGCCGAATAGCTAAAGAAACTCATAACATGCATATAATTCTCACTGCATAATACCCCAGTATAATAAAGTCTATTCATTACAAAATGGCTGCGAGGAACAAGATGGCTGCGAAGAACAAGATGGCTGCCATCAGGTTCATATTACCCCTAACATACCATCCTTTTATTCTAACAGAATAACATAAAAAATAGACAGGCATAGAAAATTAGCAAAGCCTTATATTATGGTAACAGAACTCTGTGAGAATACTAAAGAGAAAAATATTCCTGTGTCGTGATATACTTTTATAGGCTAATTGTCACTGCATATAGGTACAGCCCCTCCAATACCTTCCATCTAACTTCCAGCCTTCCAAAAACTACCGGTCTACCAGCACAGAGACCCAACCAGCCCCCATCTACCCCCAAACAACGCTGCATCGTTTATTTCTCCACCTGCATTGCTAGCACCCCCCCCAATATGTCCAACAGTTCCTTTTCCACAGTAAAGCATGACATAGCAACAGCACAACTGTCTCTAGGTGGCCTCTGAATACTTTAAGAACAGTCTTTGTCCATTTGAGAGCGCTGCACCTTGACACTTTGCTGTAATACAGTTCTTCAACAGTTCATTTGCAGTAGGGGTGCTTATCCACGGTTCTTCCGCAGGGAGATACTGGAAATCTGATGGTTTGTTCATGGGGTAGACAAGGCAACCAGTGGATACCCATGGCAAGCAGACACTCGAGTCACAGGGAGTCTAGGAAGCAAACAGAAACAGTACAGGATGAGTACACACCACAATACAATCACAATTATGTCCAAATAAAACGTCACTTTCATCCTATGTCATTTAAAAGCAAACAAAACATTGTTGATATATATGATATATATATACATAACCCACTCCACGAACCCACCACATTATACCCATTGAATTCTCAGACAGCGCTATCAACCTTTTTATGTACCCTAGACTTCTACGTTAATTACATGAATGCCAAGTTATTTCTGAATTTATAGTTTTTTAATCCACTTACCGTCCTATGGTTTTATATATGTTTTAATACTTGTTTGGCAATTTTTGCCACTACTTTACTTGGTTTTATCTTATTGTACAATTTATTATTTTATCTGATTGTAATAAATCCACATTTTTAAACGTATCGGCAGTTTTGTATATCTGTCCCTTGGCCTCTGGCGCTGTACCGATCCCTGTTTCTCAGTAATACTTTTTTCTGGGGGAGGTTAGACCCCATTTTTCGGTCACAGCTTAGGGCATTCTTAGCGCTGGAATACCACCACTATTATCTATTGTTGATATATAATACAACCTAAATACATTGACATTTCTCAGAGAATAATTTACAACTTCTCTATACACTTTTAAATGATACTTCATGAATACTACGCAAGTGAAAACCTGTCAGACTTCCTCAAGGGCCTGAATGTTTATGCTAAAACTTATGCTAAGGCCTGCCCTGTAGTAAGAATGGAAAAAAGAAAACAGTCAATGAAAATAAATGAATTTCTTTACAATATCACTTTGAACTTCTAAAAAAATTAAAAGAACCTTGTGTTGCTTTATTCTGGATGGCTGCTATCTATAATGCTTATAATTCTCCAACCTAAATTCTCTCACACTCCTATATGAGGAAAGCATACAAACAGAACATCATTTAAAACTACAAGCTCTTTTAAAGGTAAACACATCTTTATGGTAAGAATTACTCTCTTTGACAAACATCAGGAATGACCAAATTCACTTTGCAGATACCATACTAATTAATAAAAGGGAAAAACACCTTTGCTTTCATAAACTATAATTATGCTATTCCCTGAAACATTTCTCTGTATATTTACTATAAACTTCTAGCTTAGACGTGTCCTCCTTATGTTCTAAAGGGTGAAGGGTCTAAGATATTATGCTATGTTGCAGCATTTTCCTTGAACATATTTTCTTATACTCAGTGGGCCATTCAATAGAGTACAATACTGCGAAGTTCACAGTTACACTTATCTAAAAAGTTACTATGTTAAGCACATAAACTACAATGTGCACTAATACCAATGAAGCATATGATTTCTTAGACCAAATATGATCAATAAAAATAAAACAAATACAAGAAAATACAAAACAAGCAATATAAGGAATGGAGTTAAAACAATACTCCCCTAATTTAATTGGTTGATCCTGTAACAGCATAACAGGACTTCCATATCGAGCGGTAAGGCACAGTCCAGAGAAGGATAGTCTTTATGTCCTGAAGACACACATCAGAGAAAACAGTCATGGATTACCCAGAGTCCAGTTCTGGGGCTGGTACCAGCATGCAAAGCAAAGAATGGATCCAAAGATAGTTCAGTAACTTTTTTTACTGCAGTATGATGGTTAAAACAAGCTTGACAAAAGGTCTTTCATCTTTATCTTTTCTTTCTTTAAAGGTTTACTTGCTTTCAATCTTTAATCTTTTGAAGAGTGCACTTATGGAATTTTGCCTGTACAGATTTTACCTAAATATGGAAACTCAAAAATAATTCAGTTAGTGTGTTTCAATCTCTGAAGACAGCATACTCTCATCCTGCAAATACAAATATAGTGTTAAGAACCACATAGAAAAATAAAACATTTTAGGCATCTGAAATATGAGAGCAAAATAAAACACAGAAAGGCAATAAAAAGATCAAAACAATCACCCCCATTACATAAAGATATTCATCAATACTCATCAATACTTCCCCCATGTTTGCGTAAAACATCTCATGTGACACGCAAACACAAGATAACAAGAAACTAAACGATAAATCATGCACTCCACTCATGCAGAGACAATTCTCAATAGCAAGCAAAAATGAAATACACTTCACAATTCAATATGCTGTCCACAAAAGAGAAAAACATAACAAACAATGAAAACCAATCGTTCTTGTCTTACACAAAACGAAACATTAGCTGCTGACACAAATTTCAAACAACCACAATTAACTTAGAATGCAACACATATTCTGACATTCGCTGAAATGCAACACACTCAGAACATGACAAACAATTAAAAACATCCACTATGTACAAAACTTTAATATCACACAAAGAAAGCAATCACAGCAGATGCCCAAGAAACTTAGGCCTAGATTTGGAGTTCGGCGGTAGCCGTCAAAACCAGCGTTAGAGGCTCCTAACGCTGGTTTTAGGCTACCGCCGGTATTTGGAGTCAGTGATTAAAGGGTCTAACGCTCACTTTTCAGCCGCGACTTTTCCATACCGCAGATCCCCCTACGCCATTTGCGTATCCTATCTTTTCAATGGGATCTTTCTAACGCTGGTATTTAGAGTCGTTTCTGAAGTGAGCGTTAGAGCTCTAACGACAAAATTCCAGCCGCCTGAAAATAGCAGGAGTTAAGAGCTTTCTGGCTAACGCCGGTTCATAAAGCTCTTAACTACTGTACCCTAAAGTACACTAACACCCATAAACTACCTATGTACCCCTAAACCGAGCTCCCCCCACATCGCCGCCACTCGATTAAAATTTTTAACCCCTAATCTGCCGACCGCCACCTACGTTATCCCTATGTACCCCTAATCTGCTACCCCTAACACCGCCGACCCCTGTATTACATTTATTAACCCCTAACCTGCCCCCCACAACGTCGCCGCCAGCTACTTAAAATAATTAACCCCTAATCTTCCGACCGCAAAGCGCCGCCACCTACGTTATCCCTATGTACCCCTAATCTGCTACCCCTAACACCGCCGACCCCTATATTATATTAACCCCTAATCTGCCCCCCTCAACGTCGCCGACACCTGCCTACACTTATTAACCCCTAATCTGCCGAGCGGACCTGAGCGCTACTATAATAAAGTTATTAACCCCTAACCCGCCTCACTAACCCTATCATAAATAGTATTAACCCCTAATCTGCCCTCCCTAACATCGCCGACACCTACCTTCAATTATTAACCCCTGATCTGCCGACTGGAGCTCACCGCTATTCTAATAAATGTATTAACCCCTAAAGCTAAGTCTAACCCTAACACTAACACCCCCCTAACTTAAATATAATTTACATCTAACGAAATAAATTAACTCTTATTAAATAAATGATTCCTATTTAAAGCTAAATACTTACCTGTAAAATAAATCCTAATATAGCTACAATATAAATTATAATTACATTGTAGCTATTTTAGGATTAATATTTATTTTACAGGCAACTTTGTAATTATTTTAACCAGGTACAATAGCTATTAAATAGTTAAGAACTATTTAATAGTTACCTAGTTAAAATAATTACAAAATTACCTGTAAAATAAATCCTAACCTAAGATATAATTAAACCTAACACTACCCTATCAATAAAATAATTAAATAAACTACCTACAATTACCTACAATTAACCTAACACTACACTATCAATAAATAAATTAAATACAATATCTACAAATAACTACAATTACATAAACTAGCTAAAGTACAAAAAATAAAAAAGAACTAAGTTACAAAAAATAAAAAAATATTTACAAACATAAGAAAAATATTACAACAATTTTAAACTAATTACACCTACTCTAAGCCCCCTAATAAAATAACAAAGACCCCCAAAATAAAAAATTCCCTACCCTATTCTAAATTAAAAAAGTTACAAGCTCTTTTACCTTACCAGCCCTGAACAGGGCCCTTTGCGGGGCATGCCCCAAGAATTTCAGCTCTTTTGCCTGTAAAAGAATAAATACAATACCCCCCCCCCCAACATTACAACCCACCACCCACATACCCCTAATCTAACCCAAACCCCCTTAAATAAACCTAACACTAAGCCCCTGAAGATCTTCCTTCCTTGTCTTCACCATCCAGGTTCACCGATCCGTCCTGAAGAGCTCCTCCGATGTCCTGATCCAAGCCCAAGCGGGGGCTGAAGAGGTCCATGATCCGGTCAAAGTCTTCATGCAAGCGGGGCAGAAGAGGATCTTCCATCCGATTGAAGTCATCATCCAGGCGGCATCTTCTATGGTCTTCCATCCGGAGCGAAGCGGCAGGATCCTGAAGACCTCCAGCGCGGAACATCCATCCGGACCGACGACTGAACGACGAATGACTGTTCCTTTAAGGGACGTCATCCAAGATGGCGTCCCTCGAATTCCGATTGGCTGATAGGATTCTATCAGCCAATCGGAATTAAGGTAGGAATTTTCTGATTGGCTGATGGAATCAGCCAATCAGAATCAAGTTCAATCCGATTGGCTGATCCAATCAGCCAATCAGATTGAGCTCGCATTCTATTGGCTGTTCCGATCAGCCAATAGAATGCGAGCTCAATCTGATTGGCTGATTGGATCGGCCAATCGGATTGAACTAGATTCTGATTGGCTGATTCCAACGCAGCATTTGTTTGAACTCTCGATACCAGAGTTAAATTTATGGTGCGGCCAGAAAATAGCCCGCGGAGCGTTAACAGCCCTTTTACCGCCAAACTCCAAATCTAGGCCTTAAGTTGCAGATTGCACAAATAAAATTGTGCTTATTTGGGAAAGATCAGATAACCACAGTAGCCACTGTTAAAGGGACATTCTAGGATAAATGAAAATTCATTATTCAGATAGCACTTTTAATTTTAACCAACCTTCCTAGATTAAACCAAACATAGGTAGGCTTATATGCTAATTTTTTTAAACCTTTGAGGACTGCCTTTTATCACAGGCTGTATAAATCTCATTACAACACCAAGAGACAGAATACACGTAAGCCATATAAATAAAACCAAAACTGTGAACAGATAAATTAGCTAGTTATATAAATGCAGTAGAATCAGATAAACTGTGCATCATTTGTTTTAGGGGTGTTTATTTCTAGACACCTTATAGACCACGGCTTAACTGTTAAGCAGCAATCAAAGTCATTGCAATAATAGTGGTAGACTAGTTAATAACCAAATAACTATATATTTTAAAGTGTCACTGAAATCACTTCATTAAATAATATCTCATTTATTTATTGAACGCAGTGGGGGTTATTTTAAATAACAAAGAGTTATATCTGTGAGATACAGTTTGTACCAAACGCAAAAATAATCTTTAATTGAAACTGCTAACACAGTGAAATGTACTAGTGTTAGGCTTACAGTAAACCTCATCGTCTTTTATGTAAATATTCCCTTAAATCCTCAGATGTTATACCAGTTTTCCTGTATCCCTTTAAATATTTTCTCTCCTGTTTTTTCTGGGGTTTTTTTTTTTTTTCTGTCCTCTAGTCTCACGGATCCCTCCACTAACATTGTAGACAACTTATCACTTCAGTTTGCATTACAGAGAGAATTAAGTTATGCTGCAAAAAAATATCTGCTATCTGAACAGCAAATTTAAAATAAATATATACAAAGAAAGGTCTCTAAAAATATATTTAGCAAACTACTAATACAGGGTTATTGCACTGGTTCTTTAAATAAGAAAATGACAATTTTCTATTGCTCCGTCTACGCACTGAGCTCTGATTTTCCAAACAAATATAAGATAATATGCCGCTTGTATAACAAGTCATGGACAATACATTAATAGCAACACCTTGTTACAGTGAACCGTCCCTTTAAGGACTAACCATTCATCACGCAAATTACATATGTATATCCTAACCATAATTTAGGCTGCTTGTATGATTTACCACACCAATTTCACCTCTGTACTGTAGCATGACCTGCAGATTAATTTACTTGCAACAAAAACGGACGCCCTTTTAGAAAAACTTTCAATTACAGCCTATAAATATATTTCATTGTGTGCACCCACGCCGTGCACACACAGACCTTACAAATACAACATACGTTAACCCATTAATCATACCAGAAACAGTTTCATATTTACCAGAGCGTGACAAAAAAATCACACACACCATCGCACTTTCAAAGCCACTACTTCACTTGCAAAAACAATATCATATCTTTACATGCCGAACAACAATTATCACTTAAAACTAAAACTGCATATGAATACCACATACTTAAAACATGCTGGTGACTTTAAAATACAGGTATATAAAATAACATGACCAAATATCTTCTAAAAACGTCTGATTTCCCAGCAGAGAAACAGAAGGAAACATTATTACGATACAGACACACAAGTTCATTTCATCTCGCATACCAAAGATTCACTCCCTTTTTTCCTTTCTCAGAAAAGCATCTATTTTATAGCGTACGACATACATATATATATATATATATATAAAAAACACTAGATTAACTTTTCACCATGTCCACAATGTATTTTTTTTTTCTTTCCGATTCCACGCAAAATGGCCATTTTTTGCCTGGAGTGGGATAATCATTTTCAAATAATACATTCTGTTTTTTTGGTTTAAAGCAAATCTGTTACACTCATACCACAGTGAGAACCTACAGACCATCACACATTATGCATCTCAATATACAAAATTTAATTTTTGTTACTGCAAGCAAACAAAAAAAATCTTACAAACGGAGACAGGATTTCTTTTCTCTCTTTTTTTTTTTTTTTTCTTCTGAGCTATGTGCGCGCTCAGTGGTGGCCCCCCTTCTTTGCCTGCTACATTCTTTAACACAGAGATTTCTCTATTTATCAAACAGCAGTACTTACTGACAGTGTTTTAAAAAAATATTTCTGTCTTTTGCAGAAACTATTAACTCTTCTTTTCTTTTAACTTATACATGTAATTTTCTCTGTGCAATCTTATCTATGAGCAGTTCCCCTTTCTCAATACAATGATAGCCACAATAATAACATGCACAGCCACTTAATATTTTCTACGCACAGCATAATTTTATATAGCAGCACCACACAAATAACCAAAGCAAAGCAAGCATCAGATATCAACATGAGCTTCAGGTGGGTAGCAAAACTCTATTATGGGAATGAATATGGGAAACTTCAACACACGTGAGACTCACTCACTCTACTGCCACGTTCGCCCGGAGTAGCTTATCTTAAAAGCTCCCCGTCAACTGGCATACATATATTACTTGCGCGCTTATCACCGACAGGACTCACAATACCTGTCGTGTCCCAGCACAGGACTGATTACCTGTCTGGAGGGGTATCACAACTGCCGGCAGGACTATAACCTCCGCAAACCTGTGCTTCAACCACAGGAACCCCTTTAACCTTATATCATTATCATATATTACACCTTTTTTTTTTTTTTTTAAAAACACAAACAACTAAATTTAGGTTCAGATTCACAGAAGGAAAGCATGGTAAAAGCACTCATACTTACGCACTGCGAATCCCACTTCTGACACCAAGAATTGTAAGGTGTATAATCCCACGGGGGGGTGTCAGCGCAGGCCAAAGCCTGGGGCCTAGTGTACCACCTGAGGCATATGTAGATTATCTGATAAGGGCCCCTTAGAATGACTCAGACCACGCAGCATTATGATCGAAAGCCAATTCTGTTTATTGCACAGTGCAAGCCTTTCTTATAGTGACATACAGGGTTAAGGGGATGACACGTTAGGACCGCGTCATCTTACACAGTTATACAGAGCAATTTACAAGGAAAAACTGGAACATGAGTTTCTCATAACAATATTTCCAGAGTCATAACAAACTACCATCTGCAGAGACAACCGAGTGTCTAAAGCCTCTTGTTTACATTATCTTATTCTATCTTACTTCTAGGCATTAGGCCAGGGTACATTGGCAAGGCCGAATAGCTAAAGAAACTCATAACATGTATATAATTCTCACTGCATAATACCCCAGTATAATAAAGTCTATTCATTACAAAATGGCTGCGAGGAACAAGATGGCTGCGAAGAACAAGATGGCTGCCATCAGGTTCATATTACCCCTAACATACCATCCTTTTATTCTAACAGAATAACATAAAAAATAGACAGGCATAGAAAATTAGCAAAGCCTTATATTATGGTAACAGAACTCTGTGAGAATACTAAAGAGAAAAATATTCCTGTGTCGTGATATACTTTTATAGGATAATTGTCACTGCATATAGGTACAGCCCCTCCAATACCTTCCATCTAACTTCCAGCCTTTTTGTGCAGTTAAAATATTTTTCTAGGGAATGGAATTTGCTAGAAAATGCTGCTGATACCGAAGTAATGTAAGTAAAGCCTTAAATGCAGTGATAGCGACTGGTATCAGGCTTATTAATAGAGATACATACTCTTATAAAAGTGTATTTTAAAACGTTTGCTGGCATGTTTAATCGTTTTTTACATATGTTTGGTGATAAAACTTATTGGGGCCTAGTTTTTTCCACATGGCTGGCTTGAATTTGGCTTAGAAACAGTTCCCTGAGGCTTCCCACTGTTGTAATATGAGTGGGAGGGGCCTATTTTGTCGTTTTTTTTTGCACAGCAAAAATTACAGACACAGACATCCAGCTTCTTCCTGCATGATCCAGGACTTCTCTGAAGGGCTCAAAAGGCTTCAAAAGTCATATTGAGGGAGGTAAAAAGCCACAGTAGAGCTGTGGCAGTTGTTGTGACTTTAAAAAACGTTTTTGTCATTTGTTATTCCGTTTTTGGTATTAAGGGGTTAATCATCCATTTGCAAGTGGGTGCAATGCTCTGCTAACTTATTACATACACTGTAAAAATTTTGTTAGTGTAACTGCATTTTTTCACTGTTATTTCAAAATTTGGGAAATTTTGTGTTTCTTAAAGGCACAGTAACGTTTTTTATATTGCTTGTAAACTTGGTTTAAAGTGTTTTCCAAGCTTGCTAGTCTCATTGCTAGTCTGTACAAACATGTCTGACACAGAGGAAACTACTTGTTCATTATGTTTGAAAGCCATGGTAGAGCCCCATAGGAGAATGTGTACTAAATGTATTGATTTCACCTTAAACAGTAAAGATCAGTCTTTATCTATAAAAGAATTATCACCAGAGGGTTCTGTCAAGGGGGAAGTTATGCCGACTAACTCTCCCCACGTGTCAGACCCTTCACCTCCCGCTCAGGGGACGCACGCTAATATGGTGCCAATTACATCAGGGGCGCCCATAGCGATTACCTTGCAGGACATGGCTGCAATCATGAATAATACCCTGTCAGAGGTATTATCTAGAATGCCTGAATTAAGAGGCAAGCACGATAGCTCTGGGGTTAGGAGAGATACAGAGCGCGCAAATTCTGTTAGAGCCATGTCTGATACTGCGTCACAGTATGCAGAACATGAGGACGGAGAGCTTCAGTCTGTGGGTGACATCTCTGACTCGGGGAAACCTGATTCAGAGATTTCTAATTTTACATTTAAGCTTGAGAACCTCCGTGTATTGCTTGGGGAGGTATTAGCTGCTCTGAATGACTGTAACACAGTTGCAATTCCAGAGAAATTGTGTAGGCTGGATAGATACTATGCGGTGCCGGTGTGTACTGACGTTTTTCCTATACCTAAAAGGCTTACAGAAATTATTAGCAAGAAGTGGGATAGACCCGGTGTGCCCTTTTCCCCACCTCCTATATTTAGAAAAATGTTTCCAATAGACGCCACTACACGGGACTTATGGCAGACGGTCCCTAATGTGGAGGTGAGCAGTTTCTACTTTAGCAAAGCGTACCACTATCCCGGTTGAGGACAGTTGTGCTTTTTCAGGTCCAATGGATAAAAAATTGGAGGGTTACCTTAAGAAAATGTTTATTCAACAAGGTTTTATTTTACAGCCCCTTGCATGCATTGTGCCTGTCACTGCTGCGGCGGCATTCTGGTTTGAGGCCCTGGAAGAGGCCATCCAGACAGCTCCATTGAATGAAATTATTGAAAAGCTTAGAACGCTTAAGCTAGCTAACTCATTTGTATCTGATGCCATTGTTCATTTGTCTAAACTAACGGCTAAGAATTCCGGATTCGCTATCCAGGCACGTAGGGCGCTATGGCTTAAATCCTGGTTAGCTGACGTGACTTCAAAGTCTAAATTACTCAACATTCCTTTCAAGGGGCAGACCTTATTCGGGCCTGGCTTGAAGGAAATTATTGCTGACATTACTGGAGGCAAGGGTCATACCCTTCCTCAGGACAGGGCCAAATCAAAGGCCAAACAGTCTAATTTTCATGCCTTTCGAAATTTCAAGGCAGGAGCAGCATCAACTTCCTCCGCTTCAAAACAAGAGGGAACTGTTGCTCATTCCAGACAGGCCTAGAAACCTAACCAGTCCTGGAACAAGGGCAAACAGGCCAGAAAGCCTGCTGCTGCCCCCAAGACAGCATGAAGGAACGGCCCCCTATCCGGAAACGGATCTAGTGGGGGGCAGACTTTCTCTCTTCGCCCAGGCGTGGGCAAGAGGTTTTCAGGATCCCTGGGCGTTGGAGATCATATCTCAGGGATATCTTCTGGACTTCAAAGCTTCTCCTCCACAAGGGAGATTTCATCTTTCAAGGTTATCAGCAAACCAGATAAAGAAAGAGGCATTCCTAAGCTGTGTGCAAGACCTCCTAGTAATGGGAGTGATCCATCCAGTTCCGCGGACGGAACAAGGACAGGGATTTTATTCAAATCTGTTTGTGGTTCCCAAGAAAGAGGGAACCTTCAGACCAATCTTGGATCTAAAGATCTTAAACAAATTCCTCAGAGTTCCATCATTCAAAATGGAAACTATTCGGACCATCCTACCCATGATCCAAGAGGGTCAGTACATGACCACAGTGGACTTAAAGGATGCCTACCTTCACATACCGATTCACAAAGATCATCATCGGTTCCTAAGGTTTGCCTTTCTAGACAGGCATTACCAATTTGTAGCTCTTCCCTTCGGGTTGGCCACTGCCCCGAGAATTTTTACAAAGGTTCTGGGCTCACTTCTGGCGGTTCTAAGACCGCGAGGCATAGCGGTGGCTCTGTATCTAGACGACATCCTGATACAGGCGTCAAGCTTTCAAATTGCCAAGTCTCATACAGAGATAGTTCTGGCATTTCTTAGATCGCATGGGTGGAAAGTGAACGTGGAAAAGAGTTCTCTATCACCATTCACAAGAGTCTCCTTCCTAGGGACTCTTATAGATTCTGTAGAGATGAAAATTTACCTGACGGAGTCCAGGTTATCAAAATTTCTAAATGCTTGCCGTGTCCTTCATTCCATTCCACGCCCGTCAGTGGCTCAGTGCATGGAAGTAATCGGCTTAATGGTAGCAGCAATGGACATAGTGCCATTTGCGCGCCTGCATCCCAGACCGCTGCAATTATGCATGCTAAGTCAGTGGAATGGGGATTACTCAGATTTGTCCCCTCTACTAAATCTGGATCAAGAGACCAGAGATTCTCTTCTCTGGTGGCTTTCTCGGGTCCATCTGTCCAAGGGTATGACCTTTCGCAGGCCAGATTGGACGATTGTAACAACAGATGCCAGCCTTCTAGGTTGGGGCGCAGTCTGGAACTCCCTGAAGGCTCAGGGATCGTGGACTCAGGAGGAGAAACTCCTCCCAATAAATATTCTGGAGTTAAGAGCAATATTCAAGGCTCTTCTAGCTTGGCCTCAGTTAGCAACACTGAGGTTCATCAGATTTCAGTCGGACAACATCACGACTGTGGCTTACATCAACCATCAAGGGGGAACCAGGAGTTCCCTAGCGATGTTAGAAGTCTCAAAGATAATTTGCTGGGCAGAGTCTCACTCTTGCCACCTGTCAGCGATCCACATCCCAGGCGTAGAGAACTGGGAGGCGGATTTTCTAAGTCGTCAGACTTTTCATCCGGGGGAGTGGGAACTCCATCCGGAGGTGTTTGCTCAACTGGTCCATCGTTGGGGCAAACCAGAACTGGATCTCATGGCGTCTCGCCAGAACGCCAAGCTTCCTTGTTACGGATCCAGGTCCAGGGACCGGGGAGCAACGCTGATAGATGCTCTAGCAGCTCCTTGGTTCTTCAACCTGGCCTATGTGTTTCCACCGTTTCCTCTGCTCCCTCGACTGATTGCCAGAATCAAACAGGAGAGAGCATTGGTGATTCTGATAGCGCCTGCGTGGCCACGCAGGACCTGGTATGCAGACCTAGTGGACATGTCATCTCTTCCACCATGGACTCTGCCTCTGAGGCAGGACCTTCTAATACAAGGTCCTTTCAATCATCCAAATCTAATTTCTCTGAGACTGACTGCATGGAGATTGAACGCTTGATTCTATCAAGGCGTGGCTTCTCCGAGTCAGTCATTGATACCTTAATACAGGCTCGGAAGCCTGTCACCAGGAAAATCGACCATAAGATATGGCGTAAATATCTTTATTGGTGTGAATCCAAGAGTTACTCATGGAGTAAGGTTAGGATTCCTAGGATATTGTCCTTTCTCCAAGAGGGTTTGGACAAAGGCTTATCAGCTAGTTCTTTAAAAGGACAGATCTCTGCTCTATCTATTCTTTTACACAAGCGTCTGGCAGAAGTTCCAGACGTCCAGGCATTTTGTCAGGCTTTGGTTAGGATTAAGCCTGTGTTTAAAACTGTTGCTCCCCCGTGGAGCTTAAACTTGGTTCTTAAAGTTCTTCAGGGAGTTCCGTTTGAACCCCTTCATTCCATTGATATTAAACTTTTATCTTGGAAAGTTCTGTTTTTGATGGCTATTTCCTCGGCTCGAAGAGTCTCTGAGTTATCTGCCTTACATTGTGATTCTCCTTATCTGATTTTTCATTCAGACAAGGTAGTTCTGCGTACCAAACCTGGGTTTTTACCTAAGGTGGTTTCTAACAGGAATATCAATCAAGAGATTGTTGTTCCATCATTGTGTCCTAATCCTTCTTCAAAGAAGGAACGTCTTTTGCATAATCTGGACGTAGTCCGTGCCTTGAAGTTTTACTTACAGGCTACTAAAGATTTTCGTCAAACATCTGCCCTGTTTGTCGTTTACTCTGGACAGAGGAGAGGTCAAAAAGCTTCGGCAACCTCTCTCTCCTTTTGGCTTCGGAGCATAATACGCTTAGCCTATGAGACTGCTGGACAGCAGTCCCCTGAAAGGATTACAGCTCATTCTACTAGAGCTGTGGCTTCCACCTGGGCCTTTAAAAATGAGGCCTCTGTTGAACAGATTTGCAAGGCTGCGACTTGGTCTTCGCTTCACACCTTTTCAAAATTTTACATTTGACACTTTTGCTTCTTCGGAGGCTGTTTTTGGGAGAAAGGTTCTACAGGCAGTGGTTCCTTCCGTTTAAGTTCCTGCCTTGTCCCTCCCATCATCCGTGTACTTTAGCTTTGGTATTGGTATCCCACAAGTAATGGATGATCCGTGGACTGGATACACTTACAAGAGAAAACATAATTTATGCTTACCTGATAAATTTATTTCTCTTGTAGTGTATCCAGTCCACGGCCCACCCTGTCCTTTTAAGGCAGGTCTAAATTTTAATTAAACTACAGTCACCACTGCACCCTATGGTTTCTCCTTTCTCGTCTTGTTTCGGTCGAATGACTGGATATGGCAGTGAGGGGAGGAGCTATATAGCAGCTCTGCTGTGGGTGATCCTCTTGCAACTTCCTTTTGGGAAGGAGAATATCCCACAAGTAATGGATTATCCGTGGACTGGATACACTACAAGAGAAATACATTTATCAGGTAAGCATAAATTATGTTTTTTGGGTTTGTTTGTTTTTTTTGTAGCGGGTTGGGTAGGTTATCTCACGGCTGCAGTAAAGCTGCTTTCAAGCACACTTAGACTTCTTATATACAGCTACTTTGTGGGCTGGACCGCTCGCGCCAAATAACGGTTTGTAATAGATCTTGAAATATATAGTAACTTAAAATAAAACTGTATAAACATACATTTGATTGTAAGGGGGGGTGTGTGTTTATATATGTATATATGTGTGTGTGTATGTATGTATATGTGTTAGTGTGTGTTTATATATGTATATATGTGTGTGTATGTATAGTGTGTTTATATATGTATATATATGTGTGTGTGTGTGTATGTATGTATATGTGTTTGTGTGTGTTTATATATATATATATATATATATATATATACATATATATATATATATATATATATGTACAGTATATGTACTTGTGTGTATATATATATATGTGTGTGTGTGTGTATATATATATACTGTATATATATATATATATATGTGTGTGTGTGTATATATGTGTTTATGTATATGTGTTTGTGTGTGTGTGTATATATATATATATATATGTGTGTGTGTGTGTGTGTGTGTATATATGTATGTGTGCGTGTATATATGTATGTGTGCGTGTTTATATATATATATATATATATATATATATATATATATATATATATATATATATACAGGTGGCCCTCGTTTTACAACGGTTCAATTTACACCGTTTCAGAATAACAACCTTTTTTTCCAGTCATGTGACTGCTATTGAAAAGCATTGAGAAGCAGTGCATTTATTAAAATAGCCAGTAGGTGGAGCTGTCCGCTTGTGTTGCAGCAAAGCCAAGCAAGCTGAAATTAATCAGTTTAACCAGACCTGAGCTAGCGAGCAGATTTCAAAGGAACAAGATCTTCCTGTCTATAAATCAGTCCAGATTGGAATGCATAGAAAGAACTGTTTGCAGAAAAATGCAAGTGAAGCCTGTGTTGTGTGATTATTTTATTAGGTTTATAATGCTGTTTAGCAAATGTTTTTGTTCATTTAACCTAGTTTAATTATATATTCTGTCTTGTGTGATTATTTGATACTGTTTATAATGATGTTTAGCATTTAAAGTCCTCATTTCAAAGCTTTAAAAATAATGTATTAGGTGTTACTTATGACAATTTTGAGAGGAGCCTGGAACCTAACTCCTTCACTTCCCATTGACTTACATTATAAACTGGGTTTCAATTTACAACGGTTTCGATTTACAACCATTCCTTCTGGAACCTAACCCCGGTGTAAACTGAGGGCTACCTGTATATATATATGTCGTGTGTATATGTATGTGTGTGTATATGTATATATAATAATATCTACTTTTTAAAAACAAAGGCCTAGATTACAAGACTAACGATAATTTTTCGTTCATAAAGGTGGTGAGAGTCCACGATCCATTACTCCTGGGAATTATACTCCTGGCCACTAGGTAGTTGTCTCAGTTTGATTTTCTTGCGTTTGATTTATTTTAAGTACATTCGAGAAAAAAATAAAATATTGGGTTTGTGGATTTAATTTCTCACTGAAAAAATTATGTTTTTTTAAATCCCTCCCTATATGTTATTACTCGTAGACTCTATACCTTGGGTATTAGTTCCCAGGAGTAATGGATTGTGGGCTCTCACAACCTGTATGAAAGAAAACATAATTGTTGCTTATTTAAAAAATGTATTTCTTTCATGGTGATGAGAGTCCAGGAGACCTGACCCTTATGTTTTTTTAGGGTTAGTTTTTACTTCAGCACATCTTTTTTTCCTGCTCCTTTTATAGATCTTATTCCTTTTTCTTACCTCACTTGCTTGGCTATACGTTAGACTAGGGTATGTATGAGGTGGGAGGGTTTTATAGGGCTCTTGGGCTTTGGGAATCTTTGCTTCCTCCTAGTGGTAGAGAAGACCAAGAGTAATGGATTGTGGACTCTCACCACCATGGAAGAAATTAATTCATCAGGTGAGCATAAATTATATTTTAATTACTCATGAGGGCTAACTGCGCTCAAGGTTGAAAGTAAAAAGTTATCTCAAAAGCAAAATACTCAGGAGCACTAACTTGCGGACCTAGGATATCGTGAACACGCTAAATAATCTCCACATAGACTTTTATGGGGCACACTAAAGAAAGCCTTTTTGATCTATTAGACAGGAACAAAGAGGCGCCAATAGGGTGATAACGTAAACACAGAATCAATATCAGCAAACAACAGTGGTAATACTCACAAACGGAACGGCACTAAGTTGTGCCAGAAACAGCAGACCGGGACCTATTCGTCGCCCGGCAGACAAACACTCTGCAAGATTCTCCAGGAGGTCACGTGGGGCCCTTCCACCAATCAGGTAATTAATCACGTCCACACGTTAATCCAGACGGCAGATCAACCAATCAATGGTCAGCCTTGACACACACCTCTCTCCTCTGGGAACCACAGCAGTGATACCATACTCTGTGAGTACTTAACAGAGGCAAAGCAGCGAATAGCGCTGACATCTAAAATCCACCGGACACAGGAGATCAGGATATAGGTTGACAGAAAATGAACTCCAAAGGGGTATAATTAAAACAATTTATTAAAAGTTTTAAAAGAAACCAGCAACGCGTTTCTCGGCTGCACAGAGCCGTTTCATCAGGCTACCTGCTGTATAAATACCCCTCTAGACCAATCAAAATGCAGTTTTTTGGATCTCTAATTCACATGGTAAATGTCTATATGAATTAGTATTATTTGTTAACAGTTTATACAAAACAAATGCAATATCAGTGATAGTTTAACACAATTGGATCATATCTAAACACAGTCTATAATAAGCCCATTTTCAAGATGCACTAGCTATTAGAGGTGTGAGATTTTACAATCCTCCATGTCATAGATTTCATAAACAATGCAACAAATACCATTCTGATACATATTTGGTGGACCATACATAGCAATATTGTTATTAGCATATTTCCAACTTTGCAAGGAACATTTATCTTACCATAGGTAATGTTAAAAACCGACAATAAAATTAATAAACATGAAAAACTTTCAGACATAAAAAATAATAATAAATGATATTTACACTAATGATATCAATACTATTGTTGTAAGAGAACATGAAAATAACCACACCCCCTCTTTTATTCAGGCCGTGGGTACTCACAGGCTCTCACCAACATTTATAAACTACCATAACCAAAGAAAAAAATATATATAATAAATGCAATATTAAAACAGTTAAAGATTATTGTTAAATTGATTAGTGAAAAGCTGCCAAATCTATGTTCATATTGAGACCAACTGGATATAACGTCTGGAGTCTGTATATCCAGAAGGTCTCTCTCTGTCTTGGATGTCAGCACTATTCGCCGCTTTGCCTCTGTTAAGTACTCACGGAGTACAATATCACCGCAGTGGTTCCCAGAGGAGAGAGGTGTGTGCCAAGGCTGACCGTTGATTGGTTGATCTGCCGTCTGGATTAAGGTGTGGACGTGATTCCTTACCTGATTGGTGGAAGGGCCCCACATGACCTCCTGGAGAATCTTGCCGAGTGTTTGTCTGCCGGGCGACGAATAGGTCCCGGTCTGCTGTTTCTGGCACAACTTAGTGCCGTTCCGTTTGTGAGTATTTCCACCGTTGTTTGCTGATATTGATTCTGTGTTTACGTTATCACCCTATTGGCGCCTCTTTGTTCCTGTCTAGGAGTTTCTTGGTTGTTTTTGGATTGTCCGAGAGAGCAGCCTACGATTTTCGTCTACAGTGTGGGATCCGGATTGCTCGACACATAGCGCACCTCCAGAGGTTGAATCGTCATCCTCTTTTTGATCTATTACTTGTGCGCTAACCCGGTACTGCGCTAGAGCAATTGCGCTAAAGCCTAAAGTGTGTTTCAAATACTTTAAATTCCTATGTTCTTCCCTTAGACGAACATGTTCTTTTTATTTTTAAATAGATATATATATATATAGACACACACACACACACACATATATATATACACTGTATATAAATATATATATATATATATATACATTATTTTTTGTAAAATATATATATCTTTACCTATACTCTCAAGCTGTTTCAGTAGAGCAGTTATGCAAGGGAGTCCCTTAGTCTTCTTTAGTACTTCGCAAGCGGCATTTGGTAGCCAGATCTAGCAGTCTGCGCTTCCTGTATCTAGACAGACACCCAACTTCATCGGTAGCGCTGCTTTTACACCAGTATAGAGAAAATAAAATTTATACCAATACATCCTTTTCTTCACACTGTTAAGCAGAATCATAGGGATGTCCTCTCTTTCATACACATTCTTTGTTTCTGTTTTTCCTCTCTCGAAGGAATTCAATATTAAATTTTGAAAACTACTCTGACACCATTTATATCCTTTGTTTAATGTCACAAATTATTCCTATAGAAGGTAATTTAGTTTTATTTGATTGCTGTCTCCTGTGTACATAAACTGATTCATTTATTATTTATTTTGTCAAGATTTTCTGAAGTTTGAAATATTACCTTGATTTATTGCGCAGAAAATACTGATAGCTGCAATTAGCAGTAATTTCTTTTACATTGACCGTAATATTATGTTTCTATTATATTTAATTATATGCTACATTTCTTTTCTTTTTTTTCCATCCCACACACTTTTACTCCTAGAATTGCTGCATTATTCTGTTCCTGCGACAAACCTTTAATTTCCTATTTTATGTAGTCAACGAAAAGCACTTGAGGTCTGTAATTTATCCCGTCTCTCTGTCTGTCACAGGTCGCCTGTCCTTCTTCACCTCAGGATCAGAAAACCTCCACCGTGTTGAGAAAGTGAGCTGGGGCACCAGATATGCTATTACCATCTCATTCACCTGTGACCCCAAACACGCCATTGGGGACCCCACCATGACTTGATAATGATTCTGCTTAGACCACTGCCCATTCGACATCTGTTCCTGTTTCCAAAATATCTTAACGGGATGTAAAGTGCAAAAAGAAAAATGCTCTATTTTGTTAGAACATTTTATTTTTCCATGAAAGTACCCTACAAGAAAGCCCGTGAATCTTGTTTCTTATATTTGTTTGTGTTTTCTGTTGGATTATTAGAATTAGTAGAAATACTACAATAATTAAAGGGACATAAACGTCTAAAAAGAAAATGTGCTATTGTGTTGGAACATGTATATAACTGTGTGTTTAACACCTGCAAACAGATTAAAGTGATGGTAAATACAAGTGTTTGTGAAACGCTAGGATTTACCAGTGCAACAAATAAAGTTCCTTTATTTGTCGGAAGCGTTCAGCGCACAGAGCGCCTCAGGCTGCCCACAGCAGAACGCTATTTTTCAGTGAGGTGACGTTTCCACCTCTTAGCCAATAGTCATGCGGGCCAGCTGGCATTATGCTAGCTAGCTAGCACGCTATTGGCTAAGATCACCTCACTGCAAAATCGCGTTCTGTCGTGGGCAGCCTGAGGTGCTCGGCACTCTGAACGCTGCAGACAAATAAAGGACTGAAAGTCTCCTTTATTTGTTGCACTGGTAAATCCTGGTATTTCAAAAATGCTAGGATTTACCATCACTTTAAACACTTAGGTAACGTCAGCTCCAGAGCAGCAAAGTACTACTGGGGCTATCTAAACACATCTGTTGAACCAATTGAAAATTCTCCTTAAATTGCGTACTCATATCCATGAAGGTTTTTACTTTCATGTTGCTTTGAACATTTTTGGTGCCAGACAGAGCCGGAACTTACTGCTATTCCCTGTGTCTGAACCAAGAGATAAAAAGAGAATTGGCGAAGCCATCAGCCAAAACATGAAAGTCAAAATTGTACTTTCAGTGTTTAACTATAGCCGACAAAATTCCTTTTTTCTGTTATAACTGCACCTATTTCACTTATTATCCTTTCCTGGAACTCCGCTCCTTTCTATCAGAGCATACTGAGGTAGCTTCAGGAGTGTGCACGTGCCTTGAGCTCTAGGTTATATTTTGCAGCAAACACTGCTGCTTTATAGTGCTCCATACCCTATTTAATTGTATGCTCTATCTGAGTCATGAGTTTAAAGGACCAGTAAATACATTAGATTTGCATTAACAATAACTGCATAATAACAAGACAATGCAATAGCACACATGAGCAGTAGATTATTATTAGTTATATCTATTTACACTCCCACTGCACCATGTGACAGTCATCAGCCAATCACAAATGCATATATGTTTATTCAGTGAATTCTTGCACATGCTCAGTAGGAGCTGGTGTCATAAAAAGTGTAAATATAAAACTACTGTGCACATTTCGTTTATAGAAGTAAATTGGAAAGTTGTTTAAAATTGCTGCTCTATCTGAATCATGAAAGTTTCATTTTGACTTGAGAGTCCCTTTAAACAGCCACAGGCAACACAATAATATTGTCCTATAACACCCACCTTTTGGCATTGTGCCGCACAGTTGATGTTTGTACGTTGAGAATATATTACTGGATGTATTGGTACCGGAAGGAAAACTTGGACAGAAGCCACTTGAAGGAAATTATGAACAGACACCTGCGGCAGGAGATAATTCTGCAAGAATCGCTAGAAGAGATTTAATACGTTGTTATTATTGGTCTGATGTTATCGCACACAACATGAAATGGTCACAGAAAACAAAGATTATTATTTTGGTTATCAAGGTCAGTAATTAAACTTGCTAAATAAATACCATTCCAGATGAACAACGTGCGGGAATAACGTTTGTAACCGCTTATTCTGTATCACATGAGCCGTAACAAGCCTTAAAGGTCACAGTAGGTTTATTCATTGATTTGCAAACAACTTTTTAAAAGGGACAGTGTACTGTATTTTTTTTCTCACCGTTAATGTGTTCCCAATTCTCTATTATATCTGCTAGAATTGATTTAATTGCTTACTAACTGTTCCTTCATCTTTATTTTGTCATTTGAAATAGCTGTGTGTTTTTTCCTGTTGTATACCCCACCTATACTGAAAATGTCAGGAGCTTAAGTACTGTTATAGAAAAACTAGGTTTAGATGAAATCATGCTCCCAGTGGGGCTGTGACAGACACGTCCCTTTAAGTACTGTTATAGAAAAACTAGGTTTAGATGAAATCATGCTCCCAATGGGGCTGTGACAGAACACGTTCCTTTAAGTACTGTTATAGAAAAACTAGGTTTAGATGAAATCATGCTCCCAGTGGGGCTGTGACAGACACGTCCCTTTAAGTACTGTTATAGAAAAACTAGGTTTAGATGAAATCATGCTCCCAGTGGGGCTGTGACAGACACGTCCCTTTAAGTACTGTTATAGAAAAACTAGGCTTAGATGAAATCATGCTCCCAGTGGGGCTGTGACAGAACACGTCCCTTTAAGTACTGTTATAGAAAAACTAGGTTTAGATGAAATCATGCTCCCAGTGGGGCTGTGACAGACACGTCCCTTTAAGTACTGTTATAGAAAAACTAGGCTTAGATGAAATCATGCTCCCAGTGGGGCTGTGACAGAACACGTCCCTTTAAGTACTGTTATAGAAAAACTAGGTTTAGATGAAATCATGCTCCCAGTGGGGCTGTGACAGAACACGTCCCTTTAAGTACTGTTATAGAAAAACTAGGTTTAGATGAAATCATGCTCCCAGTGGGGTTGTGACAGAACATGTTCCTTTAAGTACTGTTATAGAAAAACTAGGTTTAGATGAAATCATGCTCCCAGTGGGGTTGTGACAGAACACGTCTCTTTAAGGGAAACGTTTGACCGATTGTTCTGGAGTTTTCATTAAACAAATACAAAATCAATTTAAAGGGGCAGTGTGTTGTAAAATTGGTTTCCTCTTAATGTATTCCCAATTACTCTTTATACCAGTTACAGAGTTTAAAATGTCTGGTAAATTACTGCTTTATGTATACTTTTGTATATGCAATAGCTGTTTCTTTTAATTAAAACCACAACCCAATGAAATGGGCTGAGCTTGAAGGGAGAGCAGACCTAATTATAACGTATAGCTAAGAAGACTTAGGAACAAAAATGTACCAGCAAGTGTTAACATCGGAACAAAACTCTTGATACCAGCATGAAGGGGTTAAACAGCTGCTATATCATATGTATTTCAGAACATGTATACAAAGAAATAGAGAGATGATGGATCTATGGCTAAGAATCTGCTCAGATAACAGAGGAGTTGGAGATGCTATTCCATACTTACGGGGTCTAGAGGCATAAGGCCGTGCAGCCAGATAATAAAAGAGAATAAAAAGGGATTTGTGAAGGATTTGCCCTCTCTCTGTTCTTCCATTCCTTTGAGAATGATGTAAATTATGTGCTGATTTAATATGGGAACCAAATGTCTTGTCCTATTTAGAAGAATCAATAATGAATTCACTACATTTATTGTGAAATGAATGTTGGGCTGTGATTGAAACTGCAAAGGGAATAAATTATTTTTCTATCAAGTGTATAATAAGGCTGAGCATTTTGATTTTGGTTCATT
This sequence comes from Bombina bombina, assembly GCF_027579735.1. Lineage (NCBI taxonomy): Eukaryota > Metazoa > Chordata > Amphibia > Anura > Bombinatoridae > Bombina > Bombina bombina. The sequence continues at coordinate 1,568,559,451 of NC_069499.1, read as the reverse complement.
CAGACGGCAAGTTATTGATTGCACAACTCACGGTCACGATAATCTCCTTCACGGGCTGATAAAGGCAAACCCCTCTCTTCCGTTACGCCGTAATACGCTCTGCCAGCGAAAGAGTCTATGTATTTATTTTTATTTTTAATAGAACATGAAATTTTACAGAAAGTTTGGCAAACGCAATTAAATAAGCTTATAAAAGTGTGAGGTCTTATCAACTCATATTTTGAATGTTTCTTTTTCTGAAATCATTTTTCATGATTAGAAAGTCAGGAAGAATATTTAATACACTGGAAATGTAATAAAAACCTTTTGACATATTTAAATGGCTGTAATAGTTGAAAAATTACATTCATTCATTCATAATGATTATTCAAAAACAACTCAAAAATTGCCCTATACTTAAAGGGACAGTTTAGTCCAAAATAAACTTGATTCAGATAGGGCATGTAACAAACAACTTTCCTATTTACTTTTATAACCAATTTTGCTTTGTTCTCTTGGTATTCTTAGTTGAAAGCTAAACCTAGGAGGTTCATATGCTAATTTCTTAGACCTTGAAGGCCACCTCTTATCTGAATGCATTTTGAATTTTTTTCATTACTAGAGGGCATTAGTTCATGTGTGTCATATAGATAATATTGAGCTCATGCACGTGGAGTTACCTAGGAGTCAGCACTGATTGGCTAAAATGCAAGTTTGTCAAAAGAACTGAAATAAGGGGGCAGTTTGCAGAGGCTTAAATACAGTCACAGTAATCACAGAGGTAAAAAGTATATTAACCCTTTGAGTGCTAAGCACTTTCCCACCTGGGTGCTAAGATTTTTTAATGTTATTTTTATTATTTTATTTTTTGAACAATTTTTTTTAACTTTTTTTTTCACTTTTCTCAGATCCCCAAGACTTACACTGTTGGAAATGTTAGCTTTTCAATGATGGGTCTTGGGGGTCTGTAGCTGCTTAGATGCCTGAGATACAGGCTTCTAAGCAGCATGCCCCCTGCTCCTATACTTAACATTGCTAAGTATAAATAAAGTTGCACGGTTACGTCATCACGTCACCACACAAAACGGGAAGCCCCGGGGATGCCTGTCACTCTACAGGCACGATCGCCGGGGTAGGAGCAGGTGGGAGCCCTTAGATCTCCCTCAAGGTGGGAGAGTGCTAGCGACGGCTTTGAGCCGTCATTAGCACCAGAGTGGGAAACTCTGTGACGGCTCAGAGCCGTCATTAGCACTCAAAGAGTTAATATAACTGTGTTGGTTATGCAAATCTAGAGAATGGGTAATAAAGGGATTATCTATCTTTTAAAACAAATATTCTGGTGTAGACTGTCCCTTTAACGTGCCAGTCCTGATCACAATCCAAATTCACAATACTTAAAGGGACATGAAACCCAAAATGTTTCTTTCATGATTCAGAGAGCATGTGATTTTAAACAAATTTCCAATTTACTTCTATTCTCTAAATTGCTTAGTTCTCTAGGTATCCTTATTTGAAGAGAATACCTAGGTAGGGTCAAGAACAGCAATGCATTGCTGGGGCCTATCTGCTGATTGGTGGCTAAACATAATTGCCTCTTGTCATTAGTTCCTCAAATATATTCAGCTAGCTCCCAGTAGTATATTATTGCTGTTTAAGGGGGATTGTACCCATCAGAGAATATATAACTAAAAATAAAAAAACTTTTATTTTTATAATGGCAGACTTTATGCTAGTACTTAAGATGGGGGTGACAATTGTGGGGTGGGGGAGGGAAGAGAGCTGTTTGAAAGGGGTCAGGGTGTGGGATGTGTCAGGTTGGAGGCTGATCTGTACACTAAAGCTAAAATTAACCCTACCAACTACCTAATTAACACCTTCACTGCTGGGCATAATATAAGTGTGGTGCGCAGTGATAGCAGCATTTAGTGGCCTTCTAATTACCAAAAACCAACGCCAAAGCCGTATATGTTTGCTATTTCTGAACAAAGGGATCCCAGAGAAGCATTTACAACCATTTGTGCCATGATTGAACAAGCTGTTTGTAAATAATTTCAGTGAGAAACCTAAAATTGTGAAAAAGTTAGAAAATTTTTTTATCTGGGCGCATTTGGCGGTAAAATGATGTCATGAAATATACCAAAATGGACCTAGATCAATACTTTTGGTTGTCTTCTAAAAATTTTTTTATAGTTTTGATAGGTAAATATAAAAAAAGGCTCTATTTCTGTTTAAATGTAGTTATGGTAAAAATGCTCTGGTCTTTTGGGGAAGTTTTTGTCAGAAATGCCGGTCCTTAATGGGTTAAAATCACATGCTCTGCCTCAATAATGAAATTTAAAAAATGGGTTTATGTCCCTTTAATGAAACATTTTTGGGGGCATTTTCACATCACATTCCACAGATAAAACAACTGTATAAAACCTCCGGCAACACTTTTCCAATTATTACTGAGTACCCCACAGAGTTTTGAGAATGTGACATTGGTTTTTGCGCATTGGCAAGACACACTTACATAACCCACTCTCATATTAGATAACGTTAGGAAGCAACATCAGCAAACACTACCTGCTCAATCAATCAAGATTAAAGATTAAAATTTTAATCACCTTTACACTAATAAAAATGAGTAAAAATAATAAACCAACAAACACTCAAGCAAACTATAACCATAATGCCTCTTAGAGAGAGATACACACATATCTATGGCTTCTAAGCAGCATGCCCCCTGCTCCTATACTTAGCATTGCTAAGTATAAATAAAGTTGTGCGGTTACGTCATCACGTTATTGCGCATGACGTCACCACGCAAAACGGGAAGCCCCGGGGATGCCTGTCACTCTACAGGCACGATCGCCGGGGTAGGAGCAGGTGGGAGCCCCTAGATCTCCCTCAAGGTGGGAGAGTGCTAGCGACGTCATTAGCACCAGAGTGGGAAACTCTGTGACGGCTCAGAGCCGTCATTAGCACTCAAAGGGTTACTATAACTGTGTTGGTTATGCAAAACTAGAGAATGGGTAATAAAGGGATTATCTATCTTTTAAAACAAATATTCTGGTGTAGACTGTCCCTTTAACGTGCCAGTCCTGATCACAATCCAAATTCACAATACTTAAAGGGACACGAAACCCAAAATGTTTCTTTCATGATTCAGAGAGCATGTGATTTTAAACAAATTTCCAATTTACTTCTATTCTCTAAATTGCTTAGTTTTCTAGGTATCCTTATTTGAAGAGAATACCTAGGTAGGGTCAAGAACAGCAATGCATTACTGGGGCCTAGCTGCTGATTGATTGGTGGCTACACATAATTGCCTCTTGTCATTAGTTCCTCAAATATATTCAGCTAGCTCCCAGTAGTAAATTATTGCTCCTTCAACAAAGGATACCAAGAGAATGAACAAAAATTGATAATTGGGGGCGTGTCCAAACAGCGACTGTGGACGGTCGCATCTTCTAATGTAGGGTACCTATTACAGCGATTTAGCAAATAAAACGATCAGCACTACTGGTACAGTGGTTTGGTTGACAAAAATCGGGTTACTCTCGGTATTTCTGACGCTGGAACACAAGAGTGGACAACAAAGGCCTGGAGCGGCGGCTCAGGACAGGCAGCGCTACCCCCCTCGGTTTTCCAAGGGTAATTGTCAGGACTGGATATAATAGAACATAAATTTCTCAAATTTTTTCAGCACTATAGAACAAAAGGGATCTTCCCAATAAAGAAAACCTGAGGCTACCAAGAAATCTATTACTGCGCAACAAATATGGCTGCTGTGATGGAAGCTAACTATCTGACCCGCATTGATGACATTATGGAGAGATTGGAACACCGCTTTATGGATCTAATGCAAAGGGCTCCCTGGGACTTTCTAACGCAACCACATATGACATACTTCAACTTAAGGAGCAGAGCGGAAGATAAAGAGGTGACAGCTATGGAGGACGGAATCGCGGTAAAGGGTGCTCCCGCGGTTTCCTCCCTACAAAGCAAAATGGAAATCAAAGTTAGAACAGTGTCATCTTCACAGGTTTCACCTCGAAAGAAGTTGCCCCGGCATAATAACAGACCGCCAGCGACTGATAAGCAACAGAAGGGCCCTATCTTCATGGCGCCTCTCAGTGCTGATACAACATCTAAATACAGTCATGGCGATGGAACAAGCTGTGCAATAGCCTCTAATCAACTCAAGAAGCCCAGCACTTTAACCCAAGCTGTCTCGCGGCTAAATAGACATGAATTGGAAGCACTCCTTATACAGGAAAATAGAGGAAAATCCCGGATTAATATAACTATTGATAACACATCATCTTTAACGGATATAGCTCTACTATGGCAGCTGGACATACCTTTTTACTCCGACAGAAAAGACTCTACTAGTCTAAAATGCAATATTATTGGGACACGCTAAAGCCAGCCTGAAAATATACTGGTATCGATAAATACTGTTTATAATAGTTGGTCTAAAAATGTTTTAATCTTGTTTATCTATGTCTACACTAATGTGATTATATCAGTTGTTGCTTCCCTATATTTTACTTTAGATGACCACATGCACTTTCATTGAAGCACACTACAAGTGAGCCTTAGAACTAAATACGAATTTATGGAATGGTGGAGGTATTAACGTCCTTTTATATTCCTGTGTGTCTCCTGCGGGGTTTTAGTGGGGGGCCCCTAGGGTGACATAAAAATACATTTGAAAAAGGGATTAACAATGTGTGTGCTGCCTCAGATTAAAGTAAGAAAAAAGGATAGCAATACCAGCGCCCCTTTTGCGGTCTACGGCCGGGACCGCTGTTGGGAGCGTAAATATCAATTATTATTATTAACATGAGCTATATCTAAAAAGAAAGCTTTATGAGCCATATCATATATATCTGTTTTTTGTCTAGGGTGTGACACGCAACAATTAGCTGAAAGTGTATGTACATAGCCACTCAGGTTCAATAATGTAGATTATGTAAGCTGGAAAATAAGGTTTGTGTAGCTGTGTTCCTTTTTATTTTGTTATGTAGTTCTTTAGTTAGACCACAAAACATGGTTATTTACCTTTGTGAGTTGCATGTTAATATAGCATCAAGTCTTGACCGGTGCATCTACATAAATCCTCAACAGAAACGAGTAGTTTCATAATGTCTTTAAACATGGTGCTGTGCGTTTATATGTAAATTCTCCTTTCTGTTTTATGTCTGATAATACCCCTGGATTTTATTTAAGCATAAGATCAGGCCTACATCCTAGTTATAGGGGGCTAGTAAAAGAGCACTGTTACTACTGATGTATAGCTACAGTCAGATCTGTTATAAATATTTTGCCGGTTTGTATTTATCACTTAAGCTATACGCTACTATTTTTCTTATTATCTTTTAACTTTATATAGATCCCCAATACCATTCAATTCATTTTTGAACCTGCCTCAGACCCAAGAGAGGTCTCAATTGCAATTTCAGGGGACAAGATTGAGATCTGCGAAAAGGGCAAACAGGAAGCTATATGATAATCATAAGTAATGTAATAGATGATTCTAGTTTTCCCCCTGCTATTGCATGGATTTATGTTTGAGTTATTCTAACTTGTAACATTAATGATTTATACCATGTACAACTGTTTTATGATACGTAATCTCATTTGATCTTAATAAAGCTCTTTTAAAAATTAAAAAAAAAATAATAATAAAAAAAATGTATAATTAAAGTAAACTGGAAAGTTGTTTAACCACTTAATGACCAGCGCCATGCCCTGTACGATGCTGGTCGTTATGCCCTTAAGGACCAGTGACGTACCCTGTACATTGCTGCAGTCCTGGGCTTCCCTCTGCCGCGAGATCGCACTATTTCTGCATACCCCACGAGTGGAGCACTTCAGAAAGAGATTTGCAGAGTTAACGATGCAGAGAGGGCCACTCTGCGGCCCTCTCTGCATCGGACAGTGGTGGGGCCGATCGTTAGGTGGGTGAGAGGGAGGGTAAGGAGGGAGGCGGGTGAGCGGCACATCGCTGGAGGGGGTGGGAGGAGGGCAGGAGCGGGTGGGACCACTACTCCACACTACAGGGGATAAAAAATAAATAAATAAAAGCTGCGTCATTGAGGGAGGAGGGGCAATGAGGGGGATCCTGTGTGGGATCTGTTGAAGGAAAGGGATCTGGGAGGGGGTAGGGTATTGAGGGGGGGCAGCTACAATTCAGAAAAAAATGGGTATTTAAACATTTTAAAACTTTTTTATTTGCTTAATTTGCAGCAAACTGGGTACTGGCAGACAGTTGCCAGTACCTAAAATGGCGTCAAATAGGTAGAGGGAAGAAGGTTAGAGAGCTGTTTGGGGGGGGGGGGGGATTGTACCCATCAGAGAATATATAACTAAAAATAAAAAAACTTTTATTTTTATAATGGCAGACTTTCTGCTAGTACTTAAGATGGGGGTGACAATTGTGGGGTGGGGAGGGAAGAGAGCTGTTTGAGAGAGTAGAGGGGGTGGTATGTGTCAGGTTGGAGGCTGATCTGTACACTAAAGCTAAAATTAACCCTACCAACTACCTAATTAACACCTTCACTGCTGGGCATAATATAAGTGTGGTGCGCAGTGACAGCAGCATTTAGTGGCCTTCTAATTACCAAAAACCAACGCCAAAGCCGTATATGTCTGCTATTTCTGAACAAAGAGATCCCAGAGAAGCATTTACAACCATTTGTGCCATGATTGCACAAGCTGTTTGTAAATAATTTCAGTGAGAAACCTAAAATTGTGAAAAAGTTAGCAATTTTTTTTATTTGGGCGCATTTGGCGGTGAAATGATGGCATGAAATATACCAAAATGGGCCTAGATCAATACTTTTGGTTGTCTTCTAAAATTTTTTTTATAGTTTTGATAGGTAAATATAAAAAAAGGCTCTATTTCTGTTTAAATGTAGTGATGGTAAAAATGCTCTGGTCTTTTGGGGAAGTTTTTGTCAGAAATGCCCGGTCCTTAATGGGTTAAAATCACAGGCTCTGCCTCAATAATGAAATTAAAAAAATGGGTTTATGTCCCTTTAATGAAACATTTTTCGTGGCATTTTCACATCACATTCCACAGATAAAACAACTTTATAAAACCTCCGGCAACACTTTTACAATTATTACTGAGTACCCCACAGAGTTTTGAGAATGTGACATTGGTTTTTGCGCATTGGCAAGACACACTTACATAACCCATTCCCATATTAGATAACGTTAGGAAGAAACATCAGCAAACACTACCTGCTCAATCAATTAAGATTAATTATTAAAATTTTAATCACATTTACACTAATAAAAATGAGTAAAAATAATAAACCAACAAACACTCAAGCAAACTATAACCATAATGCCTCTTAGAGAGAGATACACGCATATCTATGGCACAACAGGTTAATTACACACATGGCACCTATAAGCAACGGTACAAAACCCTTTATCCAAACTGCTTAGGACCGATGTCCTGTCAAAAATAGCTACCTTGTAGAGATTTGCTACCTCAACCTGCGCATGCTCACAATTACGTTATCGCACTCAACATATGTTTGAAAGGAATATGTGGAACTCGATTATGTAATGACCAGCTACAGGTTGCGAATCTCGACGAGCGTTGATTGCTGGTGGGGGAGTTCCAAACTCACACAATAAGATGCCCAGTGTATGCGTTGTTAATCAGACATATATATGCTGCACTGTAATTTTCCCATCTGCACCATTTTTTTTGCCTCTGCAAGGAGGGTGGATACCAAAGGTAAAAAAATATTGAGGATGGGGGAATTACAGTGTAGCTTATACACTCACCGGCCACTTTATTAGGTACACAATGCTAGTACAAGGTTGGACCCCCTTTTGCCTTCAGAACTGCCTTAATTCTTCGTGGCATAGATTCAACAAGGTGTTAGAAGCATTCCTCAGACATTTTGGTCCATATTGACATGATAGCATCACGCAGTTGTTGCAGATTTGTCGGCTGCACATCCTTGATGCGAATCTCCCGTTTCACCACATCCCAAAGGTGCTCTATTGGATTGAGATCTGGTGACGGTGGAGGCCATCGGAGTACAGTGAACTCATCGTCATGTTCAAGAAACCAGTTTGAGATGATTTGAGCTTTGTGACATGGTGCATTATCCTGCTGGTAGTAGCCATCATACGTTGGGTACACTGTAGTCATAAAGGTATGGACATGTTCAGCAATAATACTTTAAACGATGCTCAGTTGGTACTAAGGGGCCCAAAGTGTGCCAAGAAAATATCCCCCACACCATTACATAACCACCACCAGTCTCAACCGTTGAAACAAGGCAGGAGGGATCCATGCTTTCATGTTGTTTATGCCAAATTCTGACCCTACCATCTGAATGTTGCAGATGAAATCGAGACTCTTCAGACCAGGCAACGTTTTTCCAATCTTCTATTGTCCAATTTTGATGAGCCTGTGCGAATCATAGCCTCAGTTTCCTGTTCTTAGCTGACAGGAGTGGCACTCGGTGTGGTCTTCTGCTTCTGTAGACAATCTGCTTCTAGGTTTGACGTGTTGTGCATTCAGAGATGGTATTCTGCATACCTTGGTTGTAACGAGTGGTTATTTGAGTTACTGTTGCCTTTCTATCATCTAGAACCAGTCTGCCCATTCTCCTCTGACATCAACAAGGCATTTCCGTCCACACAACTGCCGCTCATTGGATATTTTCTTGTTTTCGGACCCTAGAGATGGTTGTGTGTGAAAATCCCAGTAGATCAGCAGTTTTTTAAAATACTCAGACCAGCCCGTCTGGCACCAACAACCATGCCACGTTCAAAGTCACTTAAATCCCCTTTCTTCCCCATTCTGATGCTCGGTTTGAACTTCATCAAGCCATTTTCACCTCTTCTAGATGCCTAAATGCATTGAGTTGCTGCCTACTGTATCTACTTGTATATGTGCTACAACTTGTCAGTGTGTCAGTGTGCGGTCACTTAGGAAACAAGGTTTTTTTTGTTGTTGTTATATTCTTTTTATTTGAAAATATTTTCCAACAGTACAGAATCAATGAGCATTAGTACAAGATTGTTCAACATATTATACAAAAAGTATAGCTGATGTGGGGTGACCCCAACGTCCTTTGGCTTCCCTTAGTGGGACAAGTTCAGCAAACAAGGGCCTAGATTTGGAGTTCGGCGGTAAAAGGGCTGTTAACGCTCCGCGGGCTTTTTTCTGGCCGCACCATAAATTTAACTCTGGTATCGAGAGTTAAAACAAATGCTGCGTTAGGCTCCAAAAAAGGAGCGTAGAGCATTTTTACCGCAAATGCAACTCTCGATACCAGAGTTGCTTACGGACGCGGCCGGCCTCAAAAACGTGCTCGTGCACGATTCTCCCATAGGAAACAATGGGACTGTTTGAGCTGAAAAAAAACCTAACACCTGCAAAAAAGCAGCGTTCAGCTCCTAACGCAGCCCCATTGTTTCCTATGGGGAAACACTTTCTAAGTCTGCACCTAACACCCTAACATGTACCCCGAGTCTAAACACCCCTAACCTTACACTTATTAACCCCTAATCTGCCGCCCCCGCTATCGCTGACCCCTGCATTACACTTTTAACCCCTAATCTGCCGCTCCGTAAAACGCCGCCACCTACGTTATCCCTATGTACCCCTAATCTGCTGCCCTAACATCGCCGACCCCTATGTTATATTTATTAACCCCTAATCTGCCCCCCACAACGTCGCCGACACCTACCTACACTTATTAACCCCTAATCTGCCGAGCGGACCTGAGCGCTACTATAATAAATGTATTAACCCCTAATCCGCCTCACTAACCCTATCATAAATAGTATTAACCCCTAATCTGCCCTCCCTAACATCGCCGACACCTACCTTCAATGATTAACCCCTAATCTGCCGACCGGAGCTCACCGCTATTCTAATAAATGTATTAACCCCTAAAGCTAAGTCTAACCCTAACACTAACACCCCCCTAAGTTAAATATAATTTTTATCTAACGAAATAAATTAACTCTTATTAAATAACTTATTCCTATTTAAAGCTAAATACTTACCTGTAAAATAAATCCTAATATAGCTACAATATAAATTATAATTATATTATAGCTATTTTAGGATTAATATTTATTTTACAGGTAACTTTGTAATTATTTTAACCAGGTACAATAGCTATTAAATAGTTAAGAACTATTTAATAGTTACCTAGTTAAAATAATAACAAATTTACCTGTAAAATAAATCCTAACCTAAGATATAATTAAACCTAACACTACCCTATCAATAAAATAATTAAATAAACTACCTACAATTACCTACAATTAACCTAACACTACACTATCAATAAATTAATTAAACACAATTGCTACAAATAAATACAATTAAATAAACTAGCTAAAGTACAAAAAATAAAAAAGATCTAAGTTACAGAAAATAAAAAAATATTTACAAACATAATAAAAATATTACAACAATTTTAAACTAATTACACCTACTCTAAGCCCCCTAATAAAATAACAAAGCCCCCCAAAATAAAAAAATTCCCTACCCTATTCTAAATTAAAAAAGTTACAAGCTCTTTTACCTTACCAGCCCTGAACAGGGCCCTTTGCGGGGCATGCCCCAAGGATTTCAGCTCTTTTGCCTGTAAAAAAAAACATACCATACCCCCCCCAACATTACAACCCACCACCCACATACCCCTAATCTAACCCAAACCCCCCTTAAATAAACCTAACACTAAGCCCCTGAAGATCTTCCTACCTTGTCTTCACCATCCAGGTTCACCGATCCGTCCTGAAGAGCTCCTCCGATGTCCTGATCCAAGCCCAAGCGGGGGCTGAAGAGGTCCATGATCCGGTCAAAGTCTTCATCCAAGCGGGGCAGAAGAGGATCTTCCATCCGATTGAAGTCATCATCCAGGCGGCATCTTCGATCTTCTTCCATCCGGAGCGAAGCGGCAGGATCCTGAAGACATCCAGCGCGGAACATCCATCCGGACCGACGACTGAACGACGAATGACTGTTCCTTTAAGGGACGTCATCCAAGATGGCATCCCTCGAATTCCGATTGGCTGATAGGATTCTATCAGCCAATCGGAATTAAGGTAGGAATTTTCTGATTGGCTGATCCAATCAGCCAATCAGATTGAGCTCGCATTCTATTGGCTGATCGGAACAGCCAATAGAATGCGAGCTCAATCTGATTGGCTGATTGGATCAGCCAATCGGATTGAACTTGATTCTGATTGGCTGATTCCATCAGCCAATCAGAAAATTCCTACCTTAATTCCGATTGGCTGATAGAATCCTATCAGCCAATCGGAATTCGAGGGACGCCATCTTGGATGACGTCCCTTAAAGGAACCGTCATTAGTCGGGAGACATCGGAAGAAGAGGATGGATCCGCGTCGCCTGCTTCAAGATGGACCCGCTCCGCACCGGATGGAAGAAGATCGAAGATGCCGCTTGGAGAAGATGTTTGCCGGTCCGCATGTCCTCTTCTTGCCAGATAGGAGGAAGACTTTGGAGCACCGGATTATGGATCGCCAACCCCCGCTTGGGTTGGATGAAGATCTTGGAGCCAGGACGGATCGGTGATACCTGGATGGTGAAGACAAGGTAGGAAGATCTTCAGGGGATTAGTGTTAGGTTTATTTAAGGGGGGTTTGGGTTAGATTAGGGGTATGTGGGTGGTGGGTTGTAATGTTGGGGGGGGGTATTGTATGTTTTTTTTTACAGGCAAAAGAGCTGAAATTCTTGGGGCATGCCCCGCAAAGGGCCCTGTTCAGGGCTGGTAAGGTAAAAGAGCTTGTAACTTTTTTAATTTAGAATAGGGTAGGGAATTTTTTATTTTGGGGGGCTTTGTTATTTTATTAGGGGGCTTAGAGTAGGTGTAATTAGTTTAAAATTGTTGTAATATTTTTCTTATGTTTGTAAATATTTTTTTATTTTCTGTAACTTAGTTCTTTTTTATTTTTTGTACTTTAGCTAGTTTATTTAATTGTATTTATTTGTAGGAATTGTGTTTAATTAATTTATTGATAGTGTAGTGTTAGGTTAATTGTAGGTAATTGTAGGTAGTTTATTTAATTATTTTATTGATAGGGTAGTGTTAGGTTTAATTATATCTTAGGTTAGGATTTATTTTACAGGTAAATTTGTTATTATTTTAACTAGGTAACTATTAAATAGTTCTCAACTATTTAATAGCTATTGTACCTGGTTAAAATAATTACAAAGTTGCCTGTAAAATAAATATTAATCCTAAAATAGCTATAATATAATTATAATTTATATTGTAGCTATATTAGGATTTATTTTTACAGGTAAGTATTTAGCTTTAAATAGGAATAAGTTATTTAATAAGAGTTAATTTATTTCGTTAGATAAAAATTATATTTAACTTAGGGGGGTGTTAGTGTTAGGGTTAGACTTAGCTTTAGGGGTTAATACATTTATTAGAATAGCGGTGAGCTCCGGTCGGCAGATTAGGGGTTAATAATTGAAGGTAGGTGTCGGCGATGTTAGGGAGGGCAGATTAGGGGTTAATACTATTTATGATAGGGTTAGTGAGGCGGATTAGGGGTTAATACATTTATTATAGTAGCGCTCAGGTCCGCTCGGCAGATTAGGGGTTAATAAGTGTAGGCAGGTGTCGGCGACGTTGAGGGGGGCAGATTAGGGGTTAATAAATATAATATAGGGGTCGGCGATGTTAGGGGCAGCAGATTAGGGGTACATAGGGATAACGTAGGTGGCGGCGATTTGCGGTCGGAAGATTAGGGGTTAATTATTGTAAGTAGCTGGCGGCGACGTTGTGGGGGGCAGGTTAGGGGTTAATAAATATAATACAGGGGTCGGCGGGGTTAGGGGCAGCAGATTAGGGGTACATAAATATAACGTAGGTGGCGGTCGGCAGATTAGGGGTTAAAAATTTTAATCGAGTGGCGGCGGTGTGGGGGGACCTCGGTTTAGGGGTACATAGGTAGTTTATGGGTGTTAGTGTACTTTAGGGTACAGTAGTTAAGAGCTTTATAAACCGGCGTTAGCCAGAAAGCTCTTAACTCCTGCTATTTTCAGGCGGCTGGAATCTTGTCGTTAGAGCTCTAACGCTCACTTCAGAAACGACTCTAAATACCAGCGTTAGAAAGATCCCATTGAAAAGATAGGCTACGCAAATGGCGTAGGGGGATCTGCGGTATGGAAAAGTCGCGGCTGTAAAGTGAGCGTTAGACCCTTTAATCACTGACTCCAAATACCAGCGGGCGCCCAAAACCAGCGTTAGGAGCCTCTAACGCTGGTTTTGACGGCTACCGCCGAACTCCAAATCTAGGCCAAGGTTTTTACGCAGTTTTGCTATCACATATACTGCGTTGCATACAAATGCGGCGCATATATTTCACCCATCGCCCGCAATTTTTACTCCTATAAGCTAACATTGCAAATCGGTATCACATATTCAGCGCAAGGACTTATGTGGCGAAAATGAAGAAACTTTACTCCATTTTCACCTTGCCAAACATAGGCAGGCGCAGCAAGCCTTGCGCTGAAAATGTGAGCACTGAAACTCTCGTTAACACCTAACACATGCTCAATATCTATCTACCTGTCAACCACCAACCCCTACCGCAATAACTAATAAAACTATTAACACCTAATCCGCCATTCACCCACATCGCAATAAACCTAATAAAAGTATTAACCCTAATCCGCCATTTACCCACATCGCAATAAACCTAATAAATGTATCAACCCCTAATCTGCCATTCACCCACATTACAATAAACCTAATAAATGTATTAATCCCTAAACCGCCAAACCCCCACAATGCAATTAACCTAATTAAGATATTAACTCCTAACCCGCCAACCCCCCACAATGCAAATAACTAATTAAATTACTAAGCCCCCTAACCTATACTCCCTAAATTAACCCCAATTACCTAAATTAAAAAATACTAAGTTACAATTAAAAACCTAACATTACTTTAAAAATAAAGAAAACTGATTTTAACAGCCAATAGGATTTCAGTAGCTCTCATCCTATTGGCTGATTTGAATTTGAAGAATCAAATCAGCCAGTAGGAATGCAAGGTACCCCATATTTAAATGCATACCTTAAATTCAATCCTCAGTGTGCAGCGGTGATCGTATGAAGAGGATCTCCGCGCTCGATGGCTCAGCGGTTACTGGTCTTTTGTTCTGCACTCATCTCGGCTCAGCATCAGCTTGGTCTTGAATGAAGATAGAAGACATCGCCTCGATGGAAGAAGATATCGCCGCTTGGAGGAAGACATTTTCTGCCGGACTTCAGGAACGGTGAGTACCTATTTGGGGGTTAGAGTTAGGATTTTTTTGGGGGGGTTAGAATAGGGGTTTTAATGGGCTTGTAAAATAGCTGAATGCCCTTTTAAAGGCAGTAAAAGAGCTAAATACCCTTTTAAGGGCAATGCCCATACAAATGCCTCTTTAGGGGCAATCGGTAGTTTAGGATTTTTTTATTTTGGTGGGTGGGGGGTTTACTGCAATGCCCTACAAAAGGCCCTTTTAAGGGCTATTGTTAGTTTAGATTAGGGGTGTTTTTATTTTGGGGGGCTTTTTTATTTTCATAGGGATTAGATTATATTTTTTATTTTTGATAATTTGGTTTATTATTTTATGTAATGTTAGATTTTTTTATTTTTTGTAATTTTAGATTCATTTCAACATAGTTTTTTATTTTTAAAGTATGTTTTTTTTATTGTAACTTAGTATTTTTTAATTTAGGTAATTGGGGTTAATTTAGGGCGTGTTAGGTTAGGGGTCTTAGTAATTTAAAAAGGTTAATTGCGTTGTGAGGGTTTGGCGGCTTAGGGGTTAATAAAGTAATTCGATTAATTGCGATGTGGGTTAATGGCATTTTAGGTAGGGGTTAATAGATTTAACTAGGTAATAGATTACGGCTTAATAGTTTAACTAGGTTAATTGTGATGTGGGTTAATGGCGGTTTAGGGGTTAATAGATTAATTAGGTTAATTGTGATGTGGGTTAATGGCAGATTAGGAGTTAATAGTTTAATTAGGTTAATTGTGATGTGAGTGAATGGCGGGTTAGGGGTTAATACATATATTAGGGAGATCATGATGTGGGTTAATGGCGGATTGGGGTTAATAGTTTAATTAGGCATATTGTGTTGTGGGGGGTTGTCGGTTTAGGGGTTAATACTTTAATTATTAGTTGCGATGTGGGGGCATTGTGGATATAGAGGTTTTTACATGTCGGCTTTATTTTTGGGAGGCGGGTTAGGCTTTTAACATTTAAAAATATATATATTTCTCTTGTAAGGTGTATCCAGTCCACGGATTCATCCATTACTTGTGGGATATTCTCCTTCCCAACAGGAAGCTGCAAGAGGATCACCCACAGCAGAGCTGTCTATATAGCTCCTCCCCTAACTGCCACCCCCAGTCATTCTCTTGCAGCTCTCGACAAGGGAAGTAGCTAGAGAGATGTGGTGAATTAGTGTAGTTTATCTTCAATCAAAAGTTTGTTATTTTTAAACGGTGCCGGCGTTGTACTGTTTTTTTACCTCAGGCAAAAATTAGAAGAAGAATTTGCCTGAGGTTTTTGATGATCTTAGCAGGTTGTAACTAAGGTCCACTGCTGTTCTCACACATAACTGAAGAGTATGGGGAAACTTCAGCTGGGGGAACGGCCTACAGAATTAACTGCCCTGAGGTATGTTCAGTATATTTTTTTCTAGAGGATGATAAGAACTAGAAAATGCTGACAGTGCCTGATATAGTTAAGATAAGCCTGATTGCAGTGATTTAATAAACGACTGACATCATGCTTGCAGTAAAGGGTAATTTTCATATTACTTTCTGTTATGGCTTAGTATGTAAAACGTTTGCATATATATTAAGAACTTTTTTTACTGAGGTGATGAATCTTTATTTGGGGCCTAGTTTTCCACATGGCTGTTATTTTACTCCTAGGAATAGTTTTTTAAGGCCCTCTGACTAGTGATGTCCCGAACAGTTCGCCCGCGAACGGTTCCCTGCGAACATAGCTTGTTCGCGTTCGCCCCTGCGGGCGAACATATGCGATGTTCGATCCGCCCCCTATGTGTCATCATTGAGGAAACTTTGACCCTGTATGTCACAGCCTTCTGACACATTAGAGCCAATTAGCAGCAGACACTCCCTCACAGACCCTTCCAGCTCCTTGGCAGCAGCCATTTTAGACTCATTACGATCTTGCTTTCTTAGTGAGAGGAGCTTTAGTGCTGCTGCTGCTGCTGCTGACATTATAGGGAAATAGATAGCTAGGATAGTGTATTTAGTGTCCACTACAGTCCTGAAGGACTCATCTAATCTCTGCTGTAAGGACAGCACCCCAAAAAGCCCTTTTTAGGGCTATAACTTCAGTCGTTTTTTCTTTTTTTTTTTTTTTTTCTTTGTATTGTTATTTGCATTTGCCTGGCTTTCAGCCTGTGTGTGAGGCTCACAGCATATACTGTGATTAGTGCCACCACTGATATCTGCTTAACATTAGTTTAAATTTAACCAACAAAAATTTGAACTTATTTTGCTAGTGTAATTTATTTTCATTTTCTATCAGGCCTGTGTGTTTCTGACTTACAGAACATACTGTGTTTAATTGCTGCCCTACCTAGGCTAGCAGCCATGACTCATATGTGCTTAACCTTTTTTTCAATTAAAAAAAAAAAACCTTTAAATCATTTTGCTAGTGTAATCTAATTTTATTTTCTATCAGGCCTGTGTGTTTCTGACTTACAGAGCATACTGTGTTTAATTGCTGCCCTACCTAGGCTAGCAGCCACGACTCATATGTGCTTAACCTTTTTTTCAATTAAAAAAAAACCTTTAAATCATTTTGCTAGTGTAATCTAATTTTATTTTCTATCAGGCCTGTGTGTTTCTTACTTACAGAGCATACTGTGTTTAATTGCAGCCCTACCTAGGCTAGCAGCCACAACTCATATGTGCTTAACCTTTTTTTCAATTAAAAAAAAAAACTTTAAATCATTTTACTAGTGTAATCTAATTTTATTTTCTATCAGGCCTGTGTGTTTCTGACTTACAGAGCATACTGTGGTTAATTGCTGCCCTACCTAGGCTAGCAGCCACGACTCATATGTGCTTAACCTTTTTTTAAATAAAAAAAAACCTTTAAATAATTTTGCTAGTGTAATCTAATTTTATTTTCTATCAGGCCTGTGTGATTCTGACTTACAGAGCATACTGTGGTTAATTGCTGCCTTACCTAGGCTAGCAGCCACGACTCATATGTGCTTAACCTTTTTTTAAATTAAAAAAAAAGTGTAATCTAATTTTATTTTCTTTCAGGCCTGTGTGTTTCTGATTTACAGAGCATACTGTGGTGTGGTTAATTGCTGCCATCATTTAGCTAGTGTAATCTAATTTCTTTTTAGTTTTGTTTTTGTTATTATACTTTGTCAGGGTAATCATGAAGCCATATAGACCTCCCTTGATAGGGGGAGTAACAGGGATTACAGTTCTAAGATTAGTACTACTTAACACAACCTAGTTACCATGGGTCCCACACCGCATGTTTTGTTGTTATACTTTGTCAAGGTAATCATGAAGGCCATATAGACCTCCACTGAAAGGGGGAGTAAGAGGGATTAAACTGCTAAGAAAAGTTTTACTTAACACAATTTAGTTACCATGGGTCCCAGACCGCGTGTCTTGTTGTTATATTTTATCAGGGTTATCATGCAGGCCATATAGACCTCCCTTCATAGGAGGAGTTACAGGGATTAAAGTTCTAAGAATAGTACTACTTAACAAAACCTAGTTACCATGGGTCCCACACCGCATGTTTTGTTGTTATACTTTGTCAGGGTAATCATGCACGCCATATAGACCTCCCCCCGATAGGAGGAGTTACAGGGCTGAAAGTGCTAAGAATAGTACTACTTAACACAACCTAGTTACCATGGGTCCCAGACCGCATGTTTAATTATTATACTTTGTCAGGGTAATTATATATCTAACAAATCTATCTATTTCTCTTCTATCGATTCTATCTAACTATCAAGCTATGTATATCTATCTATCTTGTGTCCGGACTGTTTTGAGACAGCCACAAATTTGAAGTAGGAGGACAGACCAATCATCTTTTTCCATCTCCCTGTTCCAAAAATGCAGGCCATATAGACCTCCCCCCGATAGGGGGACTAACAGGTAGTAGTAAACTGCTAAGAATAGTACTACTTAACACACCACGGGTCACAGACCGCATGTCTTATTGTTATACATTGTCAGGGAAATTATATATCTTTCAAATCTATCTATCTATGAAATCGATCTAACTATCAAACGTATCTATCAAATGTATATTGCATCTATTGATCGATGTAATTCGTATCTATAGAATGTATATTACATCTTTTGATTGATGTAATTCATATCTATCAAATGTATATTGCATCTTTGGATCGATAACATTCGTATCTATCAAATGGATATTGCATCTATTGATCGATGTAATTCGTATCTATCAAATGTATATTGCATCTATTGATCTATGTTATTTGTATCGATCATATGTATATTACATCGATTGAGCTATGTAATCTATGTATCTATCTATCAAATCTATCTATCTCATGGTTGTGCAAATGGACTGTTTGCGGTTGTTTGCGGTGCGTTACACTTGGAGTTTGGTCTGTCACTGTGAGGCGGGCATAACCCTTACACTACCTGATCGATACGACATCATAACTGATGTTTTATAGCACGTTATTGCAAACAATTTAGGAATGTTAGGTGATTTAGGCCCTTTATGGGTTAAAAGCAGACTCTGCATCAACTATGTAATTTTCCATGGGAGTTTTGCCATGGATCCCCCTCCAGCATGCCACAGTCCAGGTGTTAGTCCCCTTGAAACAACTTTTCCATCACTATTGTGGCCAGAAAGAGTCCTTGTAGGTTTTATAGTTCGCCTGCCTATTGAAGTCAATGGCGGTTCGCGAACAATACCGGAAGTTCGAGACCGCCGTTCGCGAACCGAAATTTTTAAGTTTGCGACATCACTACCTCTGACTTTGAGTGCATGGTGGGAGGGGCCTATTTTTGCGCTCTAATTGCGCATTTGTTTTTACATTCTGAGACATCCAGCTTCCCTGAAGGAGTCCCCTGACATATTGGACCTCTGTAAAGGGTTTTTGTGCCTACAAAAGTCGTTTTATAGGAAGGTAGGAGCCACAGTAGAGCTGTGGCAGTTTGCTTGTGACTGTTATAACGGTTTTTACCGTTTTTTTTGCTTCGTTTTTGAACCTGAGGGGTTAATCATCCATTTGCAAGTGGGTGCAATGCTATTTTAGTCTATTATATACACTGTAAAAATTTCATAGAGTTAACTGCTTTTTTCACTGTTTTGCAGTTTTTGTGTTTGTTTTTTTTCCCTTAAAGGCACAGTACTATTTTTTATATTCTGCTTTTTCACATTAATTAAAGTGTTTTCAAAGCTTGCTGGTCTCATTACTAGTCTGTTAAACATGTCTGACATAGAGGAAACTCCTTGTTCATTATGTTTAGAAGCCATTGTGGAACCCCCTCTTAGAATGTGTACCAAATGCACTGATCTTACTATAAGTTATAAAGACCATATTCTGGCTTTAAAAGATTTATCACCAGAGGAAATTGACAAGGGGGAAGTTATGCCGACTAACTCTCCCCATGTGTCAGAGCCTATAACTCCCGCTCAAGGGGCGCCAAGTACATCTAGCGCGCCCATTGCGTATACTTTACAAGACATGGCGGCAGTTATGAATCATACCCTTACAGAGGTATTGTCCAAACTGCCAGGGTTACAACGAAAGCGAGACAGCTCTGGGGCTAGAACAAATACAGAGCTCTCTGACGCTTTAGTAGCTATGTACGATATACCCTCACAATGTGCAGAAGCAGAAGAAGGAGATCTTCTATCTGTGGGTGATTTTTCTGACTCAGGGAAGACACTTCAAACTGATTCTGATATGTCTACATTTAAATTTAAGCTTGAACACCTCAGGGAGGTTTTAGCAACTCTGGATGACTGTGACGCCATTGTAGTCCCAGAGAAATTGTGTAAATTGGATAAATACTATGCAGTGCCTGTTTACACTGATGTTTTTCCAATACCTAAGAGGTTTTCAGAAATTATTACTAAGGAATGGGATAGACCAGGTGTACCGTTCTCTCCCCCTCCTGTTTTTAAAAAGATGTTTCCCATAGATGCCGCTACACGGGACTTGTGGCAAACGGTCCCTAAGGTGGAGGGAGCAGTCTCTACTCTAGCGAAGCGTACAACTATCCCTGTCAAGTACAGTTGTGCTTTTCCAATGGACAAAAAATTAGACGGTTACCTTAAGAAAATTTTTATTCAACAAGGTTTTATTCTCCAGCCCCTTGCATGCATTGCCCCTGTCACTGCTGCTGCGGCCTTCTGGTTTGAGTCTCTAGAAGAGGCTCTACAGGTAGAAACCCCATTGGATGATATCCTTGACAAGCTTAAAGCTCTTAAGCTAGCCAATTCATTTGTTTTTGACGCCGTTGTTCATTTAACCAAACTAACGGCTAAGAACTCAGGTTTTGCTATTCAGGCGCGTAGGGCGCTATGGCTTAAATCCTGGTCAGCTGACGTTACTTCAAAGTCTAAGCTTCTCAACATTCCCTTCAAGGGGCAGACCCTATTCGGGCCTGGACTGAAGGAGATCATTTCTGATATTACTGGAGGAAAAGGTCACGCCCTTCCTCAGGATAGGTCCAACAAATTAAGGACCAAACAGCCTAATTTTCGTGCCTTTCGAAACTTCAAGAGTGGCGCAGCTTCAACTTCCTCTAATACAAAACAAGAGGGAAATTTTGCCCAGTCCAAGCCGGTCTGGAGACCTAACCAGGCTTGGAACAAAGGAAAGCAGGCCAAAAAACCTGCTGCTGCCTCTAAGACAGCATGAAAGATCAGCCCCCGATCCGGTAACAATCTAGTAGGGGGCAGACTTTCTCTCTTCGCCCAGGCTTGGGCAAGAGATGTCCATGATCCCTTGGCGTTAGAAATTGTGTCCCTGGGATATCTTCTGGACTTCAAAGCTTCTTCCCCAAAAGGAAGATTTCATCTCTCACAATTATCTGCAAACCAGATAAAGAGAGAGGCATTCTTACATTGTGTTCAAGACCTCCTAGTTATGGGAGTGATCCACCCAGTTACAAAGGAGGAACAGGGGCAAGGCTTCTATTCAAATCTGTTTGTGGTTCCCAAGAAAGAGGGAACCTTCAGACCAATCTTAGATCTCAAGATCCTAAACAAATTTCTCAGGGTCCCATCCTTCAAGATGGAGACTAATTGAACCATCCTACCTATGATCCAGGAGGGTCAATATATGACTACTGTGGACTTAAAGGATGCTTATCTGTACATTCCGATACACAGAGATCATCATCGGTCTCTCAGGTTCGCCTTCCTAGACAGGCATTACCAGTTTGTGGCTCTTCCCTTTGGGTTAGCTACGGCACCAAGAATCTTTACAAAGGTTCTGGGGTCACTCCTAGCGGTCCTAAGGCCGCGGGGTATAGCAGTAACCCCTTACCTAGATGACATTCTAATACAGGCGTCGAATTTTCAAATCGCCAGGTCCCATAAAGACATTGTTCTGGCATTCCTGAGGTTGCATGGGTGGAAAGTGAACGAAGAAAAGAGTTCTCTATCCCCTCTCACAAGAGTTTCCTTCCTAGGAACTCTGATAGATTCTGTAGAAATGAAGATTTACCTGACAGAGGCCAGGTTGTCAAAACTTTTAAATTCCTGCCGTGTTCTTTATTCTACTTCTCGCCCTTCAGTGGCTCAGTGTATGGAAGTAATCGGCTTAATGGTAGCGGCAATGGACATAGTGCCGTTTGCCCGCCTACATCTCAGACCGCTGCAACTCTGCATGCTCAGTCAGTGGAATGGGGATTACACAGATTTGTCCCCTCTACTAAATCTGGATCAAGAGACCAGGGATTCTCTTCTCTGGTCATTATCTCCGGTCCATCTGTCCAAGGGTATGACCTTCCGCAGGCCAGATTGGACAATAGTAACGACAGATGCCAGCCTTCTGGGCTGGGGTGCAGTCTGGAACTCCCTGAAGGCTTAGGGCTAGTGGACTCAGGAGGAGACACTCCTTCCAATAAACATTCTGGAACTAAGAGACTGTAGCCTACATCAACCATCAAGGGGGAACAAGGAGTTCCCTAGCAATGTTGGAGGTTTCAAAAATAATTCTATGGGCAGAGGTTCACTCTTGCCATCTATCAGCTATCCATATCCCAGGAGTGGAGAACTGGGAGGCGGATTTTCTAAGTCGACAGACTTTTCATCCGGGGGAGTGGTAACTCCATCCGGAGGTGTTTGCACAGTTGATTCAACTTTGGGGCAAACCAGAACTGGATCTCATGGCGTCTCGTCAGAACGCCAAGCTTCCTTGTTACGGATCCAGGTCAAGGGATCCCAAGGCAGCGCTGATAGATGCTCTAGCAGCGCCTTGGTCTTTCAACCTGGCTTATGTGTTTCCACCGTTTCCTCTGCTCCCTTGTCTGATTGCCAAGATCAAGCAGGAGAGAGCTTCGGTGATTTTGATAACACCTGCGTGGCCACGCAGGACTTGGTATGCAGATCTGGTGGACATGTCATCCCTTCCACCATGGACTCTACCGCTGAGGCAGGACCTTCTACTTCAGGGTCCTTTCAACCATCCAAATCTAATTTCTCTGCATCTGACTGCTTGGAGATTAAACGCTTGATTTTATCAAAACGTGGTTTCTCCGAGTCGGTCATTGATACCTTAATTCAGGCTCTAAAGCCTGTCACCAGGAAAATCTATCATAAGATATGGTGTAAATATCTTCATTGGTGTGAATCCAAGGGTTACTCATGGAGTAAAGTCAGGATTCCCAGAATATTATCTTTTCTCCAAGAAGGATTGGAGAAGGGATTGTCAGCTAGTTCCTTAAAGGGACAGATTTCTGCTCTGTTTATTCTTTTGCACAAGCGTCTGGCGGATGTTCTAGACGTTCAGGCGTTTTGTCAGGCTTTAGTTAGAATCAAGCCTGTGTTTAAACCTGTTGCTCCGCCATGGAGTTTAAATTTAGTTCTTAAAGTTCTTCAAGGGGTTCAGTTTGAACCTCTGCATTCCATAGATATCAAACTTTTATCATGGAAAGTTCTGTTTTTGGTAGCCATCTCTTCGGCTCGAAGAGTTTCAGAGTTATCTGCCTTGCAGTGTGATTCCCCTTATCTGATCTTCCATGCAGATAAGGTAGTTTTGCGTACCAAACCTGGGTTTCTTCCTAAGGTGGTATCTAATAAGAGTATCAATCAGGAGATTGTTGTTCCATCACTGTGTCCTAATCCTTCTTCAAAGAAGGAACGTCTATTACACAATCTTGACGTGGTTCATGCTTTAAAGTTTTATTTACAAGCTACTAAATATTTTCATCAAACATCTTCATTGTTTGTTGCCTACTCTGGACAGAGGAAAGGCCAAAAGGCTTCAGCAACTTCTCTTTCTTTTTGGTTAAGAAGTATAATACGCTTAGCTTATGAAACTGCTGGCCAGCAGCCTCCTGAAAGAATTACAGCTCATTCCACTAGAGCGGTGGCTTCCACATGGGCTTTTAAAAATGAGGCTTCTGTTGAACAGATTTGTAAGGCAGCGACTTGGTCTTCGCTTCATACTTTTTCTAAATTCTACAAATTTGATACTTTTGCTTCTTCGGAGGCTATTTATGGGAGAAAGGTCTTACAGGCAGTGGTGCCTTCCGTTTAAGCGCCTGCCTTGTCCCTCCCTTCATCCGTGTCCTATAGCTTTGGTATTGGTATCCCACAAGTAATGGATGAATCCGTGGACTGGATACACCTTACAAGAGAAAACAAAATTTATGTTTACCTGATAAATTTATTTCTCTTGTGGTGTATGCAGTCCATGGCCCGCCCTGTCATTTCAAGGCAGGTGTTTTTTATTTTTAAATTATAGTCACCACTGCACCCTATAGTTTCTCCTTTCTCTTGCTTGTCTTCGGTCGAATGACTGGAGGTGGCAGTTAGGGGAGGAGCTATATAGACAGCTCTGCTGTGGGTGATCCTCTTGCAGCTTCCTGTTGGGAAGGAGAATATCCCACAAGTAATGGATGAATCAGTGGACTGGATACACCACAAGAGAAATAAATTTATCAGGTAAGCATAAATTTTGTTTTTCTTAGGCGCCGGCAGTTTCTAATGTGTCGTAAGTCACTTGCGAATCCAGAAATGTATATTTACGCAACATTTCTGGACATCTCTAGTTTATCTGACTTACGGCACTTTATGAACGGCCGGCGGGGTTTATGTGATGCCCGATGTGCAAGGAGAAATTACGGGCGACGTATATGTAATATGTAATGTCGCCCTTAGTCCACTACATTATCTAGCAAGAATATGAGTTCATGTTAGAATAACTTGCGCCACACGTGAGATCACACCAAGTTGTTTGGCATTTTTCTCTGAGTCAGTGTGAGAAGGAGAATATGAAAAATGAATTAAAAAAAATTATTACAGAACTCCCATTTTACTTACTTTCCACAAGAAGCAGAATATATCAGTGCAGTAAACAAGTGGTACCAAGGAGGATTCATTTTGAACTTTTCAGCTTGTCATATCCACCTGTTATCACCAAGCACCATACAAACAGAGGGGGCGATTTATCAAGCTCAGTATGCCCCTGTTTCCGCACGAGCCTTCAGACTCGCCGGAAACAGAAGTTATGAAGCAGCGGTCTAAAGACTTGTCCGTCTGCTCTGCATAACTTGTCCGCCTGCTCTGCATAACTTGTCCGCCTGCTCTGCATAACTTGTCCGCCTGATCTGAGGCCGCGGACAGAAATCAACCCGATCGGCGGCATTGCACAAGCAGATCACAAGAACTGCTGGTGCAATCATTGTATCATGTCCGCTCGCACTATGATAAATCTACCCCAGAGTATTAGCGACTCAGCTGTCTAAATGAATAATAATGTGTTAGTGAGGGATTGTCTGTTATTTAAAGCCAAAACTAAACTTGCATTATTTCTGTAGAGCAAGTAATTTAAAGACCCTTCTTCTTTTTGCAAATTTACTTTGTTCTTTATGTATCCTTTGTTGAAAGAAATAATATGTACATATTCTGCACTACTGGGAGCTAGCTGCTGATTGGTGCTACTTGTCAATGGCTTACCAAATGTTTTCAACTAGCTTTGAATGATGCACTGCTGCTTTGGAGGTGTCTTTATCTATGTGTTTAGGGGTTATATGCAAGCAAAAGTGAAATAATAAAATGTCACATTCTCTCCAGACTGTACACTGTTAAATTTAAGTGTATCCCTTTCATTTAACTGTCTGGAGAGAACTGACTTTATATTAATGCCCATACAAGTGTTGGTTCATTTGACAGTTGCCAGCATCTTTTTTTTATCCACTGAACTTTGGACATAGTTTTTATAGGAATTTGGTTTCTAAAGACTTTTAGTCTAAGTCATTAGCTTTTATAAGAGATTTTTTTATGGTTATTGACTACATTATTTTATGCCAATAAAGGTCAACTGTTTAATATTCATTTAAAGGGTCATTCCAGGTATTTTCATTTTATTAGCCTTTTATCATGCAGAGTCATTTTGGCTGCTAAATAGGCACATTTTAAACACTTCTTTTTATCTAACTGTTATCTCTTTTGATCCAATTTTAAAAAGTTTTAATTGGTTTTAGTTTTTAAGTGAATATAAGATAATACCTATTATTTTGCACACACCTAGATAAGATTATTGAAAAACAATTGCAGCTCACAAGGTGTTCATTTGTTATAAAACCATTAATACTTGGCTGATATGTTATTCTATAGCAATACAACAGACATATCATGTGATTACAAGCTGGGCCGCCATCAGGGAGTGAAAGGGGTCCAGTGGGCAAAGGGGCCCAGACCCTGAAGGGGTGCTTTTACCCTGATTTGGGGACTCCATAAGGCCTCCCTGACAGCCGCTACCAGCCACACCAGAAATTTAGCCCCACACGGAGCGAAGAGGAGAGAGAGTTGATTTAGTGCTGCAAATGGGGGCTTGGGTCTCCCGGAGCTGCGGATGGGGACTTGGGGCTCCTTGAGGCTCTCATTGATACACATGGGCATCTGTTTGTAGGGCCATATTTCAAATAAGACGATTGTTTGTCGTAACAAAAGGCCAAATGTTTAGCTGTATTTCATACGGTTCATTTTCCTAAAGCTCCATCCTTTAGTCACTGCTCCTGTCTAGCTGAATTTTTAGGGTTATTTATTTGATTTCTCAGTCTGTGTTTGAAGTTGACCCCTAGTCTTTCCTTAGAGACCAATGCTTGTTCTCAATGTGTTAGGCATTCCTTTGTTCCACCCACCTGTGTCAGAATCAGCTACCTGTTTCCCTTTAAATTAGGTTCACGCCCTGTTCCTAGTGCTTAGTATTTTGACTCATCTCTCAAGTATAGTCACAGCTACCTAAGCTCCTGCTACTCAGCAATTCTTATATATCTTTCTGTGGATTTCCTACACGTATTATTCATCTGATCATCATCTCTCATAATTGCTCCAATAGAAGTAACAATGAATCTGGGATTACAAACCTTCAACATCGCTACTCAACTTTCCTCTTGATTATCGCTGTTACTTTATTTCCTCAACATTCTCTAAGAACCATCAATTACTACTGAATCTATCTGCCAAGTTGTAGCTAAGTGGTGTTCTTATTTACCGGTAATACGGACTTATACTTTACCCGGTATTTTGCTTTTCAGCGTTAGCGTGTGACGTCAGCTGTCAGTCAAGCCGCAGCAACAAAGCGCCCTCCTATCCAAAGTGCTCTCACAAGCTGACAGGATTTTAGCACACGCAGAGTGGAACTACAGCGCACTCGCTATCAGGGAAAACCCCTTAAGCATTACCACAGTGGCATAAAGGTAACTCAAATCCTCTAGGTGATATCTAAGTAACAGTCACCACTGGACAAAATACATTGTATCAAGTTACTAATCCGGAAGTCAATATATATATTTACTGTTCTTTTTCCTATGTTCCACAAATCCAAGTTACTAATTGTAACAATATCTGGATTACAACTTTAAACCTAAGAGATAAATTCCACTCTCTACAATCAGCTACTAATCATATATATCAGTAGCAAAGTGGTAGTGGTACACACATTATTTTTGGTCTGCAGCTGAGATTTCTTTATTCAGCAATTAAGAGGTATACACACCTCACAGTAATACTAAGCCATGACAACAGATCCAGCAGACCTCCCA
The DNA here is from genome assembly GCF_027579735.1 of Bombina bombina. Taxonomy (NCBI): domain Eukaryota; kingdom Metazoa; phylum Chordata; class Amphibia; order Anura; family Bombinatoridae; genus Bombina; species Bombina bombina. The sequence goes on along the minus strand of NC_069499.1, from coordinate 1,568,532,164 downwards.
CAATTTGTGTATACACTATCACAACGTGTTGATCAAATGGGAATAGCACTAAGAGAATTAGAAATTGAAAATCAGTCTCTGAGAAAGATTATTAGAGACTCAATGACACAAAAGCCTGATTCCATCCCAGAGCCTACTGTTTCCCTACCAGAACCTTTTGCAGGAAACAGAAAATCTTACCGACAGTTCAAGACTGCCTGTTTTTTACTATGCAGTCTCAAACCCAAGACCTACTGTACGGAAAGAATAAAGGTGCTCACGGTGATTTCTTTCCTTAGGGGTGAACCCCGTGTTTGGGCAGATGCTTCCTTCGAAACCAATCAGCCAATACTAGGCTCTTTAGATGACTTTTTCCACCAAATTGATGAACTCTATCTAGATACAGACGCACAACTCTCTGCCGAGACTTCCATGCGAAACTTAAAGCAAGGAAAGCGTCAAGTTGAAGATTACATCACTGAGTTTAAGCAATACGCCAGAGACTCTCAATGGAATCCAATTGCTTTAAGAAATCAGTTTCGTCTAGGATTAGCAGATAATATCAAAGATGAACTGGCTCGCACGGATCTACCTAAGACCCTGGAACTCCTAATGACCTTGGTAATTCAAATTGACCAACGTCTAAGGGAGAGAAGATCCAAAAGAGGACATACTGATACCTTAACTAGAACATCACCCTCTGCATCATTTTCCACATCTCAAAGATCAGCACCAGAACCTATGGAGGTCGGATTAGCCATAGCACCATTAACTCTTCAAGAGAGAACTCGCAGAAGACTTAACATGCTTTGCATGTACTGCGCCAACTTCTCCCACTCTGTCACTGATTGTCCTCTCCTTCAAAAGACAAAGAAAAGTAAGTGTTACTTCTTTTCTGCTTCTCAACCCCCAACCGTTTCACATACTTACTGTAAATTATCTGTATCTTTGCAGTGGGACCACCGAAACCTACACTCTGAAGCGATCATAGACACAGGAGCATATGGAAATTTCATTGATTCTGCTACTGTAAAGCAAAATAAAATCCCTTGCGTGTTAAAGCAAATACCTGTTGCCGTTCGAGTTATTGATGGGACTTCTATTGCTAGTGGTCCCATAACTCATCAAACCATTCCTCTCTCTTTATGTACATCTGCAGGTCATACTGAATTAATTGAGTTTGATGTTATTCCTTCTCCGCTCTTCCCTATAGTTCTAGGTATCTCGTGGTGCAGATTACATCGACCACAAATTGATTGGACATCTCTACAGATCAAACTTGATTCCAATTTCTGCAAACATACGTGTTATACAAATCATACAGTGTTGTCGACATCTACTCCAGAACCACAGCTTCCTCAGGTCTATTCGGACTATGCAGATATTTTTAGTAGAACAGAGGCTGAGACATTACCTCCACATCGAATTTACGATTGTCCGATTGATATCAAACCAGGTTCCTCAATACCCTATGGAAGACTTTATCCTTTATCAACCCCAGAATTGGAGCATTTGAAAACATATTTGGAAGACAACCTTCGTAAAGGCTTCATTAGACCATCAACCTCATCAGCTGGCGCGGGCATGTTCTTCGTCAAGAAAAAAGATGGCTCATTACGCCCCATTATAGATTACAGAGAACTAAATTCACGAACTATTAAGAACTGCTACCCGTTGCCACTGATACCAGAGCTAATAGAACGTCTCCAAGACGCTACTATCTATACAAAACTGGATTTACGAGGAGCATATAATCTTGTCAGAATTCGCGAAGGCGATGAATGGTTGACTGCTTTCAGGACCAGGTACGGACTCTTTGAGTACCTGGTCATGCCATTTGGGCTCTGCAACGCCCCAGGAACCTTCCAACATTTTATTAATGACGTGTTCAGAGATCTCTTGGATGTCTGTATTGTCATATATTTAGATGACATCCTCATTTACTCCAACTCTTACGAAGAGCATGTGAAACACGTCCGCCGAGTTTTATCCAGGTTACGTACACATTGTCTGTATGCAGGAACTTCTAGCAATCAAAAAGGCATTAGAAAATTGGAGACATCTTCTGGAAGGAACAAGACAACCTATTATCATCTACACAGATCATAAGAATCTTGAATTCCTTCAAACCAGTAAAACACTTTCATCCAGACAAGTCCGATGGTCTCTTTTCTCCAACATTGGTGTGTCCAGTCCACGGCGTCATCCTTACTTGCGGGGAGTATCTCTTCCCCAACAGGAAATGGCAAAGAGTCCCAGTAAAGCTGGCCATATAGTCCCTCCTAGGCTCCGCCCACCCCAGTCATTCTCTTTGCCGTTGCACAGGCAACATCTCCACGGAGATGGTTAAGAGTTTTTGGTGTTTAAATGTAGTTTTTTATTCTTCTATCAAGTGTTTGTTATTTTAAAATAGTGCTGGTATGTACTATTTACTCTGAAACAGAAAAGGATGAAGATTTCTGTTTGTGAGAGGAAGATGATTTTAGCAGACAGTAACTAAAATCGATTGCTGTTTCCACATAGGACTGTTGAGATGAAGTAACTTCAGTTGGGGGAAACAGTTAGCAGACTTTTCTGCTTAAGGTATGACTAGCCATATTTCTAACAAGACTGTGTAATGCTGGAAGGCTGTCATTTCCCCTCATGGGGACCGGTAAGCCATTTTCTTAGTCTCAAACAGAATAAAGGGCTTAATATGGGCTATAAAACTGGTAGACATTTTTATGGGCTAAATCGATTGCTTTATTGGACATTTTATACATGTTTATGCTGATAATTCACATTTATAAACTTGGGGAACGTTTTTTAACGGCAGGCACTATGTTAGACACCTTTTCCAGTCAGGGAGGGCCTTCCCAGTTGTAGGCTGAGCCTCATTTTCGCGCTATTACTGCGCAGTTGTTTTTGAGAGCAAGACATGCAGATGCATGTGTGAGGACCTGAAAGTAGCTGGAAAAGTTTCTAGAAGGCGTCATTTGGTATCGTATTCCCCTCTGGGCTTGGTTAGGTCTCAGCAAAGGCTGTAACTGGGACTGTATAGGGGTTAAATTTGTAAACGGCTGTGCAATACTCTTAATGATTTAAGACACTGTGGTGAAATTTTGGTAATTTTTTAACAATTCCTTCATACTTTTTCACATATTCAGTAATAAAGTGTTTCTGTTTAAAATTTAAAGAGACAGTAACGGTTTTGTTTTAAAACGTTTTTTGTGCTTTATTGACAAGTTTAAGCCTGTTTAACATGTCTGTGCCTTCGGATAAGCTATGTTCTATATGTATGAAAGCCAATGTGTCTCCCCATTTAAAATTGTGTGATAATTGTGCCATAGCGTCCAAACAAAGTAAGGACAGTACTGCCACAGATAATGAAATTGCCCAAGATGATTCCTCAGATGAGGGGAGTAGACATGATACTACATCATCTCCTACTGTGTCTACACCAGTTTTGCCCGCGCAGGAGGCCCCTAGTACATCTAGCGCGCCAATGCTTATTACCATGCAACAATTGACGGCTGTAATGGATAACTCCATAGCAAATATTTTATCCAAAATGCCTGCATATCAGAGAAAGCGCGATTGCTCTGTTTTAAACACTGAAGAGCAGGAGGGCGCTGATGATAATTGTTCTGTCATTCCCTCACACCAATCTGAAGTGGCCATGAGGGAGGTTTTGTCAGATGGGGAAATTTCAGATTCAGGAAAAATTTCTCAACAAGCTGAACCTGATGTTGTGACATTTAAATTTAAATTAGAGCATCTCCGCGCACTGCTTAAGGAGGTGTTATCTACTCTGGATGATTGTGACAACTTGGTCATTCCAGAGAAATTATGCAAGATGGACAAGTTTCTAGAGGTTCCGGTGCACCCCGACGCTTTTCCTATACCCAAGCGGGTGGCGGACATAGTGAATAAGGAGTTGGAGAAGCCCGGCATACCTTTTGTTCCACCCCCTATATTTAAGAAATTATTTCCTATGGTCGACCCCAGAAAGGACTTATGGCAGACAGTCCCTAAGGTCGAGGGGGCAGTTTCTACTCTAAACAAGCGCACTACTATTCCTATCGAGGATAGTTGTGCTTTCAAAGATCCTATGGATAAAAAATTGGAAGGTTTGCTTAAAAAGATTTTTGTACAGCAAGGTTACCTTCTACAACCCATTTCGTGCATTGTTCCTGTCACTACAGCAGCGTGGTTCTGGTTCGAGGAACTAGAAAAGTCGCTCAGTAGAGAGACTCCATATGAGGAAGTTATGGACAGAGTTCAGGCACTTAAGTTGGCTAACTCTTTTATTTTAGATGCCGCTTTGCAATTAGCTAGATTAGCGGCGAAAAATTCAGTTTTTGCAATTGTGGCGCGCAGAGCGCTTTGGCTAAAGTCTTGGTCAGCGGATGTATCATCCAAGACAAAATTTCTTAACATCCCTTTCAAAGGTAAAACTCTATTTGGACCAGAATTGAAAGAGATTATCTCAGACATCACTGGGGGAAAGGGCCACGCCCTTCCTCAAGATAGGCCTTTCAAGGCTAAGAATAAGTCTAATTTTCGTTCCTTTCGCAATTTCAGGAACGGACCGGCCTCTAATTCTGCATCCTCTAAGCAAGAGGGTAATGCCTCACAGCCCAAACCAGCCTGGAAGCCTATGCAAGGCTGGAACAAGGGTAAGCAGGCCAAGAAGCCTTCTGCTGCTAACAAAACAGCATGAAGGAGTAGCCCCCGATCCGGGACCGGATCTAGTAGGGGGCAGACTCTCTCTCTTTGCTCAGGCTTGGGCAAGAGATGTTCAGGATCCCTGGGCACTAGAAATAGTTTCTCAGGGTTATCTTCTGGAATTCAGGGAACTACCCCCAAGGGGAAGGTTCCACATGTCTCACTTATCCTTAAACCAAATAAAGAGACACTATCCAGGAAGGTCAATTTATGACTACCGTGGATCTAAAGGATGCGTACCTACATATTCCTATCCACAAAGAACATCATCAGTTCCTAAGGTTTGCCTTTCTGGACAAACATTACCAGTTTGTGGCCCTCCCATTCGGGTTAGCCACTGCTCCAAGGATTTTCACAAAGGTACTAGGGTCCCTTCTAGCGGTTCTAAGACCGAGGGGCATTGCAGTAGTACCATACTTGGACGACATTCTAATACAAGCGTCGTCCCTGTCAACAGCAAAGGCTCATACAGCCATCGTTCTGGCCTTTCTCAGATCACATGGATGGAAGGTGAACATAGAAAAAAGTTCTCTGTCTCCGTCAACAAGAGTTCCCTTCTTGGGAACAATAATAGATTCCTTAGAAATGAGGATTTTTCTGACAGAGGTCAGAAAGTCAAAACTTCTAAGCACTTGTCAAGTTCTTCATTCTGTTCCACGTCCTTCCATAGCGCAGTGCATGGAAGTAGTAGGGTTGATGGTTGCAGCAATGGACATAGTTCCTTTTGCACAAATTCATCTAAGACCATTACAACTGTGCATGCTCAAACAGTGGAATGGGGACTATACAGACTTGTCTCCAATGATTCAAGTAGATCAGAAGACCAGAGATTCACTCCGTTGGTGGCTGACCCTGGACCATCTATCCCAGGGAATGAGCTTCCGCAGACCAGAGTGGGTCATTGTCACGACCGACGCCAGTCTAGTGGGCTGGGGCGCGGTCTGGGAATCCCTGAAAGCTCAGGGACTATGGTCTCGGGAAGAGTCTCTTCTCCCGATAAACATTCTGGAACTAAGAGCGATCTTCAATGCTCTCAGGGCTTGGCCTCAGCTAGCAAAGGCCAGATTCATAAGATTCCAATCAGACAACATGACGACCGTTGTGTATATCAATCATCAGGGGGGAACAAGGAGTTCCCTGGCAATGAAAGAAGTGACCAAAATAATTCAATGTGCGGAGGATCACTCCTGCCACCTATCTGCGATCCACATCCCAGGTGTGGAAAACTGGGAAGCGGATTATCTGAGTCGTCAGACATTCCATCCGGGGGAGTGGGAACTCCACCCGGAGATCTTTGCCCAACTAACTCAATTATGGGGCATTCCAGACATGGATCTGATGGCGTCTCGTCAGAACTTCAAGGTTCCTTGCTACAGGTCCAGATCCAGGGATCCCAAGGCGACTCTAGTAGATGCACTAGTAGCACCTTGGACCTTCAACCTAGCTTATGTATTTCCACCGTTTCCTCTCATTCCCAGGCTGGTAGCCAGGATCAAACAGGAGAGGGCCTCGGTGATCTTGATAGCTCCTGCGTGGCCACGCAGGACTTGGTATGCAGACCTGGTGAATATGTCATCGGTTCCACCATGGAAGCTACCTTTGAGATAGGACCTTCTTGTTCAGGGTCCATTCGAACATCCAAATCTGGTCTCCCTCCAGCTGACGGCTTGGAGATTGAACGCTTGATTCTATCAAAGCGTGGGTTTTCAGATTCTGTGATAGATACTCTGGTTCAGGCCAGAAAACCGGTAACTAGAAAGATTTACCATAAAATATGGAAAAGATATATCTGTTGGTGTGAATCCAAAGGATTCCCATGGAATAAGATAAAAATTCCTAAAATTCTCTCCTTTCTACAAGAAGGTTTGGAGAAAGGATTATCTGCAAGTTCTTCATTCTGTTCCACGTCCTTCCATAGCGCAGTGCATGGAAGTAGTAGGGTTGATGGTTGCAGCAATGGACATAGTTCCTTTTGCACAAATTCATCTAAGACCATTACAACTGTGCATGCTCAAACAGTGGAATGGGGACTATACAGACTTGTCTCCAATGATTCAAGTAGATCAGAAGACCAGAGATTCACTCCGTTGGTGGCTGACCCTGGACCATCTATCCTAGGGAATGAGCTTCCGCAGACCAGAGTGGGTCATTGTCACGACCGATGCCAGTCTAGTGGGCTGGGGCGCGGTCTGGGAATCCCTGAAAGCTCAGGGACTATGGTCTCGGGAAGAGTCTCTTCTCCCGATAAACATTCTGGAACTAAGAGCGATCTTCAATGCTCTCAGGGCTTGGCCTCAGCTAGCAAAGGCCAGATTCATAAGATTCCAATCAGACAACATGACGACCGTTGTGTATATCAATCATCAGGGGGGAACAAGGAGTTCCCTGGCAATGAAAGAAGTGACCAAAATAATTAAATGGGCGGAGGATCGCTCCTGCCACCTATCTGCGATCCACATCCCAGGTGTGGAAAACTGGGAAGCGGATTATCTGAGTCGTCAGACATTCCAGGTCCAGATCCAGGGATCCCAAGGCGACTCTAGTAGATGCACTAGTAGCACCTTGGACCTTCAACCTAGCTTATGTATTTCCACCGTTTCCTCTCATTCCCAGGCTGGTAGCCAGGATCAAACAGGAGAAGGCCTCGGTGATCTTGATAGCTCCTGCGTGGCCACGCAGGACTTGGTATGCAGACCTGGTGAATATGTCATCGGTTCCACCATGGAAGCTACCTTTGAGACAGGACCTTCTTGTTCAGGGTCCATTCGAACATCCAAATCTGGTCTCCCTCCAGCTGACGGCTTGGAGATTGAACGCTTGATTCTATCAAAGCGTGGGTTTTCAGATTCTGTGATAGATACTCTGGTTCAGGCCAGAAAACCGGTAACTAGAAAGATTTACCATAAAATATGGAAAAGATATATCTGTTGGTGTGAATCCAAAGGATTCCCATGGAATAAGATAAAAAATCCTAAAATTCTCTCCTTTCTACAAGAAGGTTTGGAGAAAGGATTATCTGCAAGTTCTCTAAAGGGACAGATCTCTGCTTTATCTGTCTTACTACACAAAAGACTGGCAGCTGTGCCAGATGTTCAAGCATTTGTTCAGGCTCTGGTTAGGATCAAGCCTGTTTACAGACCTTTGACTCCTCCCTGGAGTCTAAATCTAGTTCTTTCAGTTCTTCAAGGGGTTCCGTTTGAACCTTTACATTCCATAGATATTAAGTTACTATCTTGGAAAGTTTTGTTTTTGGTTGCTATTTCTTCTGCTAGAAGAGTTTCAGAGTTATCTGCTCTGCAGTGTTCTCCGCCCTATCTGGTGTTCCATGCAGATAAGGTGGTTTTGCGTACTAAGCCTGGTTTTCTTCCAAAGGTTGTTTCTAACAAGAATATTAACCAGGAGATAGTTGTACCTTCTTTATGTCCGAATCCAGCTTCAAAGAAGGAACGTTTGTTACACAATTTGGACGTAGTCCATGCTCTAAAATTCTATTTAGAGGCTACAAAAGATTTCAGACAAACATCTTCTTTGTTTGTTGTCTATTCTGGTAAAAGGAGAGGTCAAAAAGCGACTTCTACCTCTCTTTCCTTTTGGCTTAAAAGCATCATCCGATTGGCTTATGAGACTGCCGGACGGCAGCCTCCTGAAAGAATCACAGCTCACTCCACTAGGGCTGTGGCTTCCACATGGGCCTTCAAGAACGAGGCTTCTGTTGACCAGATATGTAAGGCAGCGGGTATAGTAAACAAAAGAAACACAAAAGGTGAGAGTTGCACACTAATAAGTAATTAACTAGAGAACAGGTGCTTCCTAGAAAGATACATATGAGAACAACATAGAAAAGGAAGTGGGGATTTCACAATAAGAAATTCCCAAAAGTCTAGGTAAATCCAGCACAACTGTAAAATTGAATAAAAGCGCTACAAAAAGCTTGTATGTCAAAAACAATGTAAATATTTATTAAACAAATGCACAATACACACATTCACATTCATACAGGGGATCCCACACAAAGCAGTATTAATGAAGTACTGGCCAAAAAATTATTATCTGGTGCACCAGGGGAAATAGACCAAAAACAGTCCATTTAAACTTTGCAGGTATTTGTAATCCAATAAGTGCAGCGTTAATGCAAGAAATGGATGCAGTTATACAGTCCCCGGTGTATAAAAACCAGTTACTTCAGACTTGAACCCCCAGAGTTACTGAGTCGGTTGGTGCTTAAAAGACATAGCATAGGAGGAGCAATAAAAACACGCGTCTTTATTCACAGGTGCTGTATTCCTTTAAGACAGTGATATTCGGTGTACAGATTCGTATAACATATTCTACCTGTATTTGTTCACGCGGTCGCTCCTCCTAGCTGCCTTGTACATGGAGTGTCCAGACATCAGGGGTAAGTCACGATGAGCAGGGGATCTGCTGTAAGGGCTGCCAAGCACGACGAGTCCAAATGCTCGTTTCGCTCCTTCAGTCAGTGCAGCATGGAGCTTCTTCCAGGTGCTAACGACACCTTGATTACCTGCCTTTTTATTGGATACCGGTTTCCAGAGTCCTTTCAATTTGATGAAATTTATGTCAATCACAATTAGCCGTTGTTGCAATGTCTTTGCAATTGTTACTTTTAAAATACAGCTAAATTAAGGGCTTCACAAGTAACCAAGGTGAGGTATTCAATAGCAGAAGTTGGTTGTATACAATTAAATGATTCAAATACTCACTCACACACACATCCGCAACAACTCATATATACAAAATATGCTAAAAACAGTTTTATTTTAATACACCATTGTGCAATATTTAAAAGACAATACTTAATTATAATGTTATGTGTGTTATGTTATGTGTGTCAAATTATTAGTATATATTTACACTTTTGATTTATTTTATTAATTTTCAGATATGTGGATGATATCCTCCTGCTATGGGATGGCAGTGAGGAGGATCTACTTAAATTTGTTTCCCTCCTGAATAAGAATAATTTAAATATCTTCTTAACTTGTAGTTATGATTCTACTACCATCAATTTTTTGGACTTAAAAATTAGTAAGAACGAAGGCAAAATTGAAACAGAAGTGTTTCGAAAGCCGACTGCAACTAATAGCCTTCTTTTGGGAACGAGTCATCATCCTGAAAATCTTAAGAGGGGTATTCCCTATGGGCAATTTCTGCGCCTTCGCAGAATTTGCTCTGGAGATCAAACCTTTAAACAACAGGCCAAAGATATGGCGACTCGTTTCCTTGAGAGAGGCTATTCAAAAAGATGTGTAAAAAGAGCACTCTATAAAGCATCTCAGCATCAAAGAAAAGATCTTCTGTACAAAAATAATACCAAAAGTGAGAATGTGGAAGACACTAAAATCAGATTTATTACTAAATATAATGCCCATTGGAGTAAAGTTAAAAGTATTCTTAACAATAACTGGCATTTGCTGACTAATGACTCTACATTACATCAACATGTGGGGGACTATCCCCTAATGACAGCAAGGAGACCTAACAATTTGAAAGATCTCCTTGTTAAGAGTGAATTTAACAAAGTGCCTACATCTAACTGGTTAGAACGCAATGCCCAAAAAATAGTCGGCAGTTCCCCCTGTAATCACTGTGTCTGCTGTCAATTCGTGCAGAAAACTAAGACTTTTAGCACGAATACAGGTGTCACATATAAAATCAATTCTTTTATTAATTGTTCCACAAAAGGAGTCATATATCTTCTCTATTGCTCGTGTAAATGCTTTTATGTGGGTAAAACTTTTAGAGAATTACGCTCCCGCATTACAGAACATAGAGACGATATAAAGGACTTCAATATTGACAGCCCAGTGGCGAGACATTTTGCTCAATTTCACGAATCAAAAATTGACGAACTTCACTTCATTGGAATAGAATCAGTCAAACTGAGCATGCGCGGGGGGGACATTGATAAAATTCTTTTACAAAAAGAAACAAGATGGATGTACAAACTAAACACTCTATCTCCTAATGGCTTAAATGAAAAATTGGAATTTGCTTCCTTTTTAGGCTAATTCCTTATACCTTACTTTATCTGCACATCTCCTTTTATTTCCATATGTGTATGGATAGTGGGTTCTCAAAATTAATAAAATAAATCAAAAGTGTAAATATATACTAATAATTTGACACACATAACATTATAATTAAGTATTGTCTTTTAAATATTGCACAATGGTGTATTAAAATAAAACAGTTTTTAGCATATTTTGTATATATGAGTTGTTGTGGATGTGTGTGTGAGTGAGTATTTGAATCATTTAATTGTATACAACCAACTTCTGCTATTGAATACCTCACCTTGGTTACTTGTGAAGCCCTTAATTTAGCTGTATTTTAAAAGTAACAATTGCAAAGACATTGCAACAACGGCTAATTGTGATTGACATAAATTTCATCAAATTGAAAGGACTCTGGAAACCGGTATCCAATAAAAAGGCAGGTAATCAAGGTGTCGTTAGCACCTGGAAGAAGCTCCATGCTGCACTGACTGAAGGAGCGAAACGAGCATTTGGACTCGTCGTGCTTGGCAGCCCTTACAGCAGATCCCCTGCTCATCGTGACTTACCCCTGATGTCTGGACACTCCATGTACAAGGCAGCTAGGAGGAGCGACCGCGTGAACAAATACAGGTAGAATATGTTATACGAATCTGTACACCGAATATCACTGTCTTAAAGGAATACAGCACCTGTGAATAAAGACGCGTGTTTTTATTGCTCCTCCTATGCTATGTCTTTTAAGCACCAACCGACTCAGTAACTCTGGGGGTTCAAGTCTGAAGTAACTGGTTTTTATACACCGGGGACTGTATAACTGCATCCATTTCTTGCATTAACGCTGCACTTATTGGATTACAAATACCTGCAAAGTTTAAATGGACTGTTTTTGGTCTATTTCCCCTGGTGCACCAGATAATAATTTTTTGGCCAGTACTTCATTAATACTGCTTTGTGTGGGATCCCCTGTATGAATGTGAATGTGTGTATTGTGCATTTGTTTAATAAATATTTACATTGTTTTTGACATACAAGCTTTTTGTAGCGCTTTTATTCAATTTTACAGTTGTGCTGGATTTACCTAGACTTTTGGGAATTTCTTATTGTGAAATCCCCACTTCCTTTTCTATGTTGTTCTCATATGTAAGGCAGCGACTTGGTCTTCACTGCACACTTTTGCCAAATTTTACAAATTTGATACTTTTGCTTCTTCGGAGGCTATTTTTGGGAGAAAGGTTTTGCAAGCCGTGGTGCCTTCCGTTTAGGTAACCTGATTTGCTCCCTCCCTTCATCCGTGTCCTAAAGCTTTGGTATTGGTTCCCACAAGTAAGGATGACGCCGTGGACCGGACACACCAATGTTGGAGAAAACAGAATTTATGCTTACCTGATAAATTACTTTCTCCAACGGTGTGTCCGGTCCACGGCCCGCCCTGGTTTTTTAATCAGGTCTGATGAATTATTTTCTCTAACTACAGTCACCACGGTACCATATGGTTTCTCCTATATTTTTCCTCCTGTCCGTCGGTCGAATGACTGGGGTGGGCGGAGCCTAGGAGGGACTATATGGCCAGCTTTGCTGGGACTCTTTGCCATTTCCTGTTGGGGAAGAGATATTCCCCACAAGTAAGGATGACGCCGTGGACCGGACAAACCGTTGGAGAAAGTAATTTATCAGGTAAGCATAAATTCTGTTTTCTTTACAAGATTTAATTTCCACATAGTCTACAGACCTTCATCCAAGAATGGAAAAGCCGACGCTCTTTCTAGAAAGGACCCTCCTCCAGTGTACCAACCAGAGATCACTTTGATAATTCCATCGGACAAATTTATTGGTTTAACACCCTACCTACTGAGAGTTTTCAAGGAATCTTACAATACCGACCAGGAATCTTGTACTGTAAATTTGGAGCCAGGTGACGATGGATTATACTATCATAATAAGAGACTGTATGTACCCAGCGGTCTCAGGTCTTACCTGTTACAACTTCATCATGAGTCACCACTCGCAGGACATCCTGGTGAAAGAAGAACACTCGAGAATTTGCAGAGAACTTACTGGTGGCCATCAATGGCAAAAAGCATCAAGAGTTACAAACAAGGGTGCACAATTTGTGCAACTTCAAAAGCTACTAAAAGCCCTCCTTATGGACATCTCATGTCGCTCCCTGTTCCTTCACAGCCATGGCATCACATTTCCCTTGATTTCATTGTTGAACTCCCGGTGTCATCAGGCATGAATACTATTTTGGTGGTTGTAGACTTATTAACCAAGATGGCACACTTCGTTCCATTTCATAAATTACTCTCTGCCTCAGAGACAGCTAAACTCTTTCTTGACAACATAGTCCGTTTTGGAGGTCACTTACAACTCAGCTCCAAATGGATCACCGTCTTTCCACCTCATTCCATCCACAAACCAACGGGCAAGTTGAACGGGTGAATCAATGGTTGGAGCAATACCTCTGTTGCTTTTGTTCCTACCAACAGGACCAATGGCTCTCATACTTATCTCTGGCAGAGTTCGCTTTCAATAATGCACAAAATGCTTCCACCAAGATGTCACCTTTCCAAGCTAATTATGGATTCCATCCCAACTCTTATCCAACATCGGGCATACCACTCATCAGAGCATTAGATTGTCCTAACGCCAATGATTTTGCAGCAGTACACAGAGAGGTGTTCAAAACGCTACAGGAAAACAAATCCAAATCTCAGGAAAAACAAAGACACTATTATAACCTTCGCAGGAGACCCGCACCAACATACCTGGTAGGTGATCTAGTATGGCTCTCGACAAGAAATCTTAAACTTAAGATACCTAGTAAAAAGTTGGGTGGATTATTCATTGGACCATTCCCCGTTGTGAAGGTGATCAATCCCAACGCAGTGACTTTACAACTACCTGACTCCATGAAAGTACATCCGACTTTCCATGTGTCGTTACTGAAACCCTACACTATGACTAGACTTTATTTCCTCAACATTCTCTAAGAACCATCAATTACTACTGAATCTATCTGCCAAGTTGTAGCTAAGTGGTGTTCTTATTTACCGGTAATACGGACTTATACTTTACCCGGTATTTTGCTTTCCAGCGTTAGCGTGTGACGTCAGCTGTCAGTCAAGCCGCAGCAACAAAGCGCCCTCCTATCCAAAGCGCTCTCACAAGCTGACAGGATTTTAGCAGACGCAGAGTGGAACTACAGCGCACTCGCTGTCAGGGAAAACCCTTTAAGCATTACCACAGTGGCATAAAGGTAACTCGAATCCTCTAGGTGATATCTAAGTAACACTGGACATTATATCAAGTTACTAATCCGGAAGTCAATATATATATTTACTGTTCTTTTTCCTATGTTCCACAAATCCAAGTTACTAATTGTAACAATATCTGGATTACAACTTTAAACCTAAGAGATAAATTCCACTCTCTACAATCAGCTACTAATCATATATATCAGTAGCAAAGTGGTAGTGGTACACACATTATTTTTGGTCTGCAGCTGAGATTTCTTTATTCAGCAATTAAGAGGTATACACACCTCACACAATGCTATGTTTACTATATATGTTCTGCTGCTAGTTCTTGTGTTAGAATTAGAATTCGTGTTTAAGTGGCCCTCCATAAGTCAGCCTTAGCTTACAATAGTCAAACAACACATGAAGTAATAATGCCATTTATAGTATAGGGTTTTATTGTATTTATGTGCATTGTCCAACGCAGCTTGTTCTATGGTGAGTTAGGAGCCTCTTTTTAGCCTAATTGTGTTTTCACAGAGGAGAACTTTCCTGAAGTATATCAGTCTGATCCCACCTAGTAAGGTCAGTCCAGAGCCGAAAAACCAGACAATCCCCCTCTGAACAAGGAACATGACAGCCCCATCTTCTTCTAAGCACATCGGGCAAGGAGTCCATGTCTGGTTCCCATCACCCTTAGGGAAATTTCCCCAGGGTCTTAATACAAATCCATACAGAAAGAGAAGCGATGTAACAAAGGGTTTGGGTCACACACCCGGTATAGATCACATTCCATCAAGCGCCAGTATAAACCAGAGTCTTTCTCTCTTAAATAATATTAAGTACCGACCTTCATTCGAAGCTTGCACTTGATCCACTTCTTTCCTCAGGATCCCTTAATCCACGGGTATTTAACTCCGCTTCCATAAACTCACCGGAGACTTACCAGCCAGAGAAGGGCTTGGGAATTCACTCACTCCTCTGACCCCTCCACTGCTTGCCGCGGTCTCGATGTAGGCTTCTTAGGAACAGGTACTGTGCTGCGTCGGCAGACTCCTCCCACTCCACTTGGCCTAACAACCAAACTATTGCCACCACGGTCAAGATCCGTAAGTGAACAACGGAGAACTCACTCCATGCATTGATATATCAAAAAAAAAAGAGTAAAAACTGAAAATCCTTAAAAATTTTCAAAGCTTTATTTCATCATTTAAAAATCATCCACCTTGTTGCTACAATAGGCTCAGAAACGGTCTTAATAATCATAGACCATCATTTTTTTGGATAGAAAGAGAAGCGCTCTACCAGGAATGAACAACAGTTCAGTAGTTTGTTCTATGGCGAGTTACTACACAGGAGCAGCCTCTGTCAAAATGCGCTGAGATAAGAGGCGGCCTTCAAGTGCTTAGAAATTAGCCTATAATCCTACCTAGGTTTAGCTTTCAATAAAGAATATCAAGAAAACAAAGCAATTTTGATGATAAAAGTAAATTAAAAAGTAGAAAAATGGGACACTATCTGAAATGTATTTTTAACTTGCATATCCCTGTAACGGATAGTTATGATGTGTGCTGCAGAGTCATAAAACAACATTTCAGTAATGTTTGTAGAACCCAGTGCAATTAGGAGTAAATGCTGGGGGAAAGTTACTGAATTCCAAAGCTGTTAATTAAATATGTTTTGTGCTTTTACAGCCAGGACAAAAAAACATAACATTCATTTGAAAGATCTTTGCTAATAGCAGTCACAGAATGCTGGTGTAAAATTCCTTATTTACTGTCAGTAAAAACAATTCAGTATAGAGGTATTTTCTTTTCCTCTAGAGTCAAAACAAATATAATGAATTATGTATCTTGCATTGATTTCTTTTAAGAACGTCCTGCAATAGCAGATGAGAAGCTTTCATAACAAGGTCTATCACATAACTGGCAAAAAGCAGGGCGGACGATTAAGAGCAGAAAATGTCATCGCAGCAACTGGCTGCCTGCCAGCACTTGTACAGAAGAGGCGACAAAAAAATAATCTGCATGGGGTGGGCTGAACAACAAAACATTCATGGAGGAAGTAAGCAGTGTTTGTTGCTGGCACATTGCATGACCTCTTGTTCTTTTCATGGCACATAAAGAATGCAGGCTCTACAGTCTCTTCCTAACAAGCAAAGGTTGATGATTTGGGCAAATCAAAATATTTTCAGTCTGGAAAGTAAAAAAGGTGACGTGAAAATGACCTGGTTTATTTTGACTCTGACGTGCGTCAGACCTACATCTCTGGCTTCCTGTGTACGTTGTTTAGGTAAATAATCACCCTATTTGAATACATCTGACGCTGTCTATTAATTCTGCCCGCAAGTTTCAGTTCAGATAAAGTTTTTATTTTTTTTTATTTTTTTATTTTCTGCCTAAAATTTATTTTAGAAAATAGTTTGAGGCCATTTTTATTTTCAGAATACAGAATTTGTCAATTTATTTCAGATCTTTTTAAACAAACACTGAGCTCAAAATGATACCCCCATCTATAAAATGTTTAACCCCTGCAATGCTGAACCATTTAACTAGAGCTGTTATTACTTGTTTGGTAAAAATTGCATTTATACAAGTCACTGCATTAAACATCACAAGAGAACCTGCAGTCCGGTTTTAACAAGCAGCAGTCATAAGACCACTTCTTTACTAATCTTTTGCCACTTCGTCCGACCGGGTAGATTGACAGCTCTTTCCCGCGCATGATTAGCTGTGTGTGGGCAGGGGGCGGGATTGCACGCCAGTGCAAAATAGCGCTTGTTTGCAATGCTGAATTCCACCAGCGCCCTGTCCACCGCAGATTAATAAATCAACCCCATAGCATGCATTGTAATTACCCCATCTTCACTTTTTTGCCTCCGCCTTGGGGGTTCAAGGGGGGTGAAGTCCCCT
>NC_069499.1:1568447813-1568505313 GCF_027579735.1 Bombina bombina | reverse complement strand
TGGAGTCCTTGGATCATAAACAGCATTGTCCAACACATTCCTGGAACTTCAAAGGATCATAAACAGCATTGTCCAACATCAAACAGTGTACGCCCTGGAGTCCTGTCAAGTGTGTTGTCCAACATCAAAGGAGGTTAACAGCTTATGCCCTGGAGTACTGTCAAATGTCATTTCTTGGACAGCGGTGACACCTACAGGTAGCTGGCTACTTTTGCTGGGACTTATCAACTGGACATTTAAGCAATTATCAACTGGACATTTAAGCATTTGATTGGCTAAGCCATTCTTCAAGGTGGGGCTATATTTCTTTAAATATGCTGTGGAAAGAACAGACAGGTAGGAAGGACACATAACACCAACAGGTAATAGACAGACTGCAGAAATCTTCGCATGCACCCACCCACAGGCATTAGTTTATAGTGTAGACAGGTTAGACGAATAGAGCCTTGTATATCAGACGCTTCTCTTACTCTTATTGTAATTGCCTATTGTTTATTAAATTTACCACATATAAATATTATGTGTAAGTGAAATTTATTTATTTAAAAACTTAGGCCTAGATTTGGAGTTCGGCGGTAAAAGGGCTGTTAACGCTCCGCGGGCTTTTTTCTGGCTGCACCATAAATTTAACTCTGGTATCGAGAGTTTAATCAAATGCTGCGTTAGGCTCCAAAAAAGGAGCGTAGAGCATTTTTACCGCAAATGCAACTCTCGATACCAGAGTTGCTTACGGACGCGGCCGGCCTCAAAAACGTGCTCGTGCACGATTCTCCCATAGGAAACAATGGGGCTGTTTGAGCTGAAAAAAAACCTAACACCTGCAAAAAAGCAGCGTTCAGCTCCTAACGCAGCCCCATTGTTTCCTATGGGGAAACACTTCCTACGTCTGCACCTAACACTCTAACATGTACCCCGAGTCTAAACACCCCTAACCTTACACTTACTAACCCCTAATCTGCCGCCCCCGCTATCGCTGACCCCTGCATATTTTTTTTAACCCCTAATCTTCCGCTCCGTAAACCGCCGCCACCTATGTTATCCCTATGTACCCCTAATCTGCTGCCCTAACATCGCCGACCCCTATATTATATTTATTAACCCCTAATCTGCCCCCCACAACGTCGCCGCCAGCTACTTACAATAATTAACCCCTAATCTGCCGACCGCAAAGCGCCGCCACCTACGTTATCCTTATGTACCCCTAATCTGCTGCCCTAACATCGCCGACCCCTATATTATATTTATTAACCCCTAATCTGCCCCCCTCAACGTCGCCGACACCTGCCTACACTTATTAACCCCTAATCTGCCGAGCGGACCTGAGCGCTACTATAATAAAGTTATGAACCCCTAACCCGCCTCACTAACCCTATCATAAATAGTATTAACCCCTAATCTGCCCTCCCTAACATCGCCGACACCTAACTTCAATTATTAACCCCTAATCTGCCGACCGGAGCTCACCGCTATTCTAATAAATTGATTAACCCCTAAAGCTAAGTCTAACCCTAACACTAACACCCCCCTAAGTTAAATATAATTTTTATCTAACGAAATAAATTAACTCTTATTAAATAAATGATTCCTATTTAAAGCTAAATACTTACCTGTAAAATAAATCCTAATATAGCTACAATATAAATTATAATTATATTATAGCTATTTTAGGATTAATATTTATTTTACAGGCAACTTTGTAATTATTTTAACCAGGTACAATAGCTATTAAATAGTTAAGAACTATTTAATAGTTACCTAGTTAAAATAATAACAAATTTACCTGTAAAATAAATCCTAACCTAAGATATAATTAAACCTAACACTACCCTATCAATAAATTAATTAAATAAACTACCTACAATTACCTACAATTAACCTAACACTACACTATCAATAAATTAATTAAACACAATTCCTACAAATAAATACAATTAAATAAACTAGCTAAAGTACAAAAAATAAAAAAGAACTAAGTTACAGAAAATAAAAAAATATTTACAAACATAAGAAAAATATTACAACAATTTTAAACTAATTACACCTACTCTAAGCCCCCTAATAAAATAACAAAGCCCCCCAAAATAAAAAATTCCCTACCCTATTCTAAATTAAAAAAGTTACAAGCTCTTTTACCTTACCAGCCCTGAACAGGGCCCTTTGCGGGGCATGCCCCAAGAATTTCAGCTCTTTTGCCTGTAAAAGAATAAATACAATACCCCCCCCCCCCCACATTACAACCCACCACCCACATACCCCAAATCAAACCCAAACCCCCCTTAAAAAAACCTAACACAAAGCCCCTGAAGATCTTCCTACCTTGTCTTCACCATACCAGGTTCACCGATCCGTCCTGAAGAGCTCCTCCGATGTCCTGATCCAAGCCCAAGCGGGGGCTGAAGAGGTCCATGATCCGGTCAAAGTCTTCATCCAAGCGGGGCAGAAGAGGATCTTCCATCCGATTGAAGTCATCATCCAGGCGGCATCTTCTATGGTCTTCCATCCGGAGCGAAGCGGCAGGATCCTGAAGACCTCCAGCGCGGAACATCCATCCGGACCGACGACTGAACGACGAATGACTGTTCCTTTAAGGGACGTCATCCAAGATGGCGTCCCTCGAATTCTGATTGGCTGATAGGATTCTATCAGCCAATCGGAATTAAGGTAGGAATTTTCTGATTGGCTGATGGAATCAGCCAATCAGAATCTAGTTCAATCCGATTGGCCGATCCAATCAGCCAATCAGATTGAGCTCGCATTCTATTGGCTGATCGGAACAGCCAATAGAATGCGAGCTCAATCTGATTGGCTGATTGGATCAGCCAATCGGATTGAACTTGATTCTGATTGGCTGATTCCATCAGCCAATCAGAAAATTCCTACCTTAATTCCGATTGGCTGATAGAATCCTATCAGCCAATCGGAATTCGAGGGACGCCATCTTGGATGACGTCCCTTAAAGGAACCGTCATTCGTCTGGAGACAACGGAAGAAGAGGATGGATCCGCGTCGCCTGCTTCAAGATGGACCCGCTCCGCACCGGATGGAAGAAGATTGAAGATGCCGCTTGGAGAAGATGTTTGCCGGTCCGGATGTCCTCTTCTTGCCGGATTGGAGGAAGACTTTGGAGCCTCTTCTGGACCTCTTCAGCACCGGATGATGGATCGCCAACCCCCGCTTGGGTTGGATGAAGATGTTGGAGCCAGGACGGATCGGTGAACCTGGTATGGTGAAGACAAGGTAGGAAGATCTTCAGGGGCTTAGTGTTAGGTTTATTTAAGGGGGGTTTGGGTTAGATTAGGGGTATGTGGGTGGTGGGTTGTAATGTTGGGGGGGGGTATGGTATGTTTTTTTTTACAGGCAAAAGAGCTGAAATCCTTGGGGCATGCCCCGCAAAGGGCCCTGTTCAGGGCTGGTAAGGTAAAAGAGCTTGTAACTTTTTTAATTTAGAATAGGGTAGGGAATTTTTTATTTTGGGGGGCTTTGTTATTTTATTAGGGGGCTTAGAGTAGGTGTAATTAGTTTAAAATTGTTGTAAGATTTTTCTTATGTTTGTAAATATTTTATTATTTTTTGTAACTTAGTTCTTTTTTATTTTTTGTACTTTAGCTAGTTTATTTAAATGTATTTATTTGTAGCAATTGTGTTTAATTAATTTATTGATAGTGTAGTGTTAGGTTTAATTATATCTTAGGTTAGGATTTATTTTACAGGTAAATTTGTTATTATTTTAACTATTTTAGCTATTAAATAGTTCTTAACTATTTAATAGCTATTGTACCTGGTTAAAATAATTACAAAGTTGCCTGTAAAATAAATATTAATCCTAAAATAGCTATAATATAATTATAATTTATATTGTAGCTATATTAGGATTTATTTTACAGGTAAGTATTTAGCTTTAAATAGGAATCATTTATTTAATAAGAGTTAATTAATTTCGTTAGATTTAAATTATATTTAACTTAGGGGGGTGTTAGTGTTAGGGTTAGACTTAGCTTTAGGGGTTAATCAATTTATTAGAATAGCGGTGAGCTCCGGTCGTCAGATTAGGGGTTAATAATTGAAGTTAGGTGTTGGCGATGTTAGGGAGGGCAGATTAGGGGTTAATACTATTTATGATAGGGTTAGTGAGGCGGGTTAGGGGTTAATAACTTTATTATAGTAGCGCTCAGGTCCGCTCGGCAGATTAGGGGTTAATAAGTGTAGGCAGGTGTCGGCGACGTTGAGGGGGGCAGATTAGGGGTTAATAAATATAATATAGGGGTCGGCGGTGTTAGGGGTAGCAGATTAGGGGTACATAGGGATAACGTAGGTGGCGGCGCTTTGCGGTCGGAAGATTAGGGGTTAATTATTTTAAGTAGCTGGCGGCGACGTTGTGGGGGGCAGGTTAGGGGTTAATAAATGTAATACAGGGGTCGGCGGGGTTAGGGGCAGCAGATTAGGGGTACATAAGTATAACGTAGGTGGCGGTCGGCAGATTAGGGGTTAAAAATTTTAATCGAGTGGCGGCGGTGTGGGGGGACCTCGGTTTAGGGGTACATAGGTAGTTTATGGGTGTTAGTGTACTTTAGGGTACAGTAGTTAAGAGCTTTATGAACCGGCGTTAGCCAGAAAGCTCTTAACTCCTGCTATTTTCAGGCGGCTGGAATCTTGTCGTTAGAGCTCTAACGCTCACTTCAGAAACGACTCTAAATACCAGCGTTAGAAAGATCCCATTGAAAAGATAGGCTACGCAAATGGCGTAGGGGGA
Source organism: Bombina bombina (assembly GCF_027579735.1). Taxonomy (NCBI): domain Eukaryota; kingdom Metazoa; phylum Chordata; class Amphibia; order Anura; family Bombinatoridae; genus Bombina; species Bombina bombina. The sequence continues at coordinate 1,568,500,563 of NC_069499.1, read as the reverse complement.
TCTGCGGTATGGAAAAGTCGCGGCTGAAAAGTGAGCGTTAGACCCTTTAATCACTGACTCCAAATACCAGCGGGCGCCCAAAACCAGCGTTAGGAGCCTCTAACGCTGGTTTTGACGGCTACCGCCGAACTCCAAATCTAGGCCTTAGTTTGTTGTTAATGGAAAAGCCTGACAGGTTTCAGTCATATCCCGGTATTTAGTGGGGGCTTTTTCACATTGGCGAAGCCAGGCAGGTTAGCGTTCCAGTTTTTTTTTGGAATACAAGAGCTTGTGGAGCCCAATACAAGCGGCTGCACTTGCAGCAGGACTCAGACGTGAGGGATCTGGAGAGGGCCGTACAAGGACAAGATTCCTGGACCACTTGTTATAATGTAAGATGGAAGCTATTAATAATTTTGCTGATGATTCAACTGTTGAATATGTATGCAAAGATGGTTTAACTGAATTAGATTTGCTAGATGATTTGCTGCAGCAATTTGAGAAGGCTAATAATAAAATAGGGAAATTTGTGCTGAATAAAAGAAAAATATATATTGCTAATCTTGCTCAGCTAGTTTTACAATGTAAGTGTGCTTTAGAAAAGAGAAAAGTTTTTACCACAGCAGTAGTAATGCCTGTAAATGTTTCTGTTACTAGACATTTGTCCCACATGCCATTTAAGTAAAGAAGATATAGAAAGTCTAGGGGAACAATTTGTACAAAGAGGACACACAATAGCAACTTTGACACAAAAATTAGAAGAAGAGCGTCTTAGACATTTTACACCCTTTCCTATTTACACTGCAACAGGGGGAGAAGAAGCACAATGTCACACACCATTACATACAAATAGCCAGGATAAATTGCAACGTCCACTTTTTACTAGATCTGAAGCTAGCCCCAACACACATACCAGAACACATAACTTCCCCACACCTACCTCCTCAGCAGAGGACCCATATAAAAAATATGCTCGTGAAATCAAGACACTTATTCCACCCTTTAATTCAAATGCACATATTGTAGATAATTTAGTTACCTTTGAACAATTTGTTACCCAGTATAGCCTTGATGACCACACTGCATGTCAGCTTAAAATCTGGTTACCCCCCCACTACAGTAACTCATTAGAACTCCAGCTAAAGTATGGATATTGGGCTGACAAGGAGGAACGCAGTAATCAAATTTTAGGTCTTACTAATATAGACACTACTGATACATCATTCCTAGACACAATCGTGCCCCAGCCAAATGAAGACCCATTTGCATTTTGCACTAGATTTCATGAGGTTTACTGTAAAGTTCATAAAAGACCAGATCTACAAATTGGAGATCCAAAAATGTTACGCATATTAGCTGGGAAATATAAGGGTATGGATTCTACTAATCGTAATTTACTAACTACAGCATGTAACTTTTATGAATTTCTCAGAATGCTAGATGAATGGAGGAAAGATCAAGCCCTTAAGGTTAAATTTCCACAAGTTTCCCTAATAACTAAAAATGAGGGTAACAATACACTTACAGATAAATTCAACACATCCCGTATATGTTATGCATGTGGAAAAATAGGACATATTAAAAAACACTGCTGGCAACGCAAAAACAGTAATGAAAAGAGGGGCCAAGTACATGCTGGGGTATACCACACCTTTAGACGGCACAATCCCAATCCATATACACCATTAAGAGAGCAGCTTAAAAAGGGATACTATGATCCCAGAACCATTCAGGTCAGAACTGTAGAGGTTCCTAAATCCTATGACAAAGATACAGCTAATATTCCAACTGCACCCCTAATTGACCTCAGTGATGGAGGACATGATGTGCTCTCACAATAGGGATGTCAGGCCCCTGTTAAAATGGTACCTATCTGCCAGTTGCAGAAGGACCATAGCGGTTGACCTAGTGTTTCAGGTGTGGTTGGGGGCCATCACACAAATATACTTCTTACATGACTGCAAAATGCTTTAACCTTGAAATACATACATATACATGTCTAAAGATGTATGTGTGTGTATATATATGTGTGTGTGTGTGTGTGTACAGATGTATTTACAGACATGTATACACATATAAACACATAAATACATACATATACATGTCTAAAGATGTATGTGTGTGTATATATATGTGTGTGTGTACAGATGTATTTACAGACATGTATACACATATAAACACATAAATACATATGTATACATGTCTAAAGATGTATGTGTGTGTATATATGTGTGTGTCTGTTTGTGTGTACAGATGTATTTACAGACATGTATACACATATAAACACATAAATACATACATATACGTGTCTAAAGATGTATGTGTGTATATATATGTGTGTGTCTGTTTGTGTGTACAGATGTATTTACAGACATGTATACACATATAAACACATAAATACATACATATACATGTCTAAAGATGTATGTGTGTGTATATATATGTGTGTGTGTGTGTGTACAGATGTATTTACAGACATGTATACACATATAAACACATAAATACATATGTATACATGTCTAAAGATGTATGTGTGTGTATATATGTGTGTGTCTGTGTGTACAGATGTATTTACAGACATGTATACACATATAAACACATAAATACATACATATACGTGTCTAAAGATGTATGTGTGTATATATATGTGTGTGTCTGTTTGTGTGTACAGATGTATTTACAGACATGTATACACATATAAACACATAAATACATATGTATACATATATCAACACTGTCCAGATGTGCTGCCAACTTCTCTGAACTAGGTCTCATCTGAGATGGACAGTAGCTCAGTGGAATCGTGTTTTGTGATCCGACGAGTCAACATGTCAAATAGTTTTGGAAAAAACAGCTGTCGCGTTCTCCAGGCCAAAGAGGAAAAGGACCATCCAAGCTGTTATCAGCGTTTGGTCCAAAAGCCCATAGCATGGGTAGCTTTCACATCTGTGAGGGCACCATTAATGCAGAAAGATATGTATACATTTTGGAGAAACATATACTGCCATCCAGACGTCCTCTTTTCCAGGGACGTCCCTGCATCCTCCAGAAGGACAACTCAAAACCACATTCTGCCCGGATTACAAGCACATGGTTGCGTAAGCAGTAAATGCGGGTGCTAGCATGGCCTGACAGTTGCGCAGCTGAAGACACGCTTAATGAATGAATGGGGGAAAATTCCGCTTGCTAAACTTAACCAACTGGTGTCTTCAGTGCCCAAATGCTTAATAAGTGTTATTAAAGGAAAAGGTGATGTTACACAGTGGTAAACAGTCAACTGTCACAAACTTTTTGGAGTGTGTGGCAGTCATCAGATTTGAAATGAGTGTAAATTTTCAAAAATACATTAAATTCACAAATTAAAACATCACATAATGTGTTAATAATGTCTTTTCAATATAGTACAGGGTGAATTACATTTTAAAATGACTCTTTTTGTTTGTTTTTTTGCATTTTCCATACCGTCCCAACTTTTTTGGAATTGGGGTTGCATGTGAAGAATATTGTAATGTGAAATATTCATATTTTCATTCAGGTTAGCGCACTTGAGAATATGTTATCGGGTTGCGCTTCTATGGGGGATTACGTTAACACAATCTCGATATTTAAACTTCGTCTTTTTGCACGCACCGGGTTAGCGCGTGAGCGCAAACGTTTTACTTTCAACTTGTAATATGAGCACTACCTGCTGTGCGCAAAAGGATTCCTTCTAGCGGAGTTAGCACGTGAGCGGGATGGTTAAATACTGTTGCACTTGTAATCTAGCCTAAATTGGGTTATAATATCTCTTATTTATCAAGCCCCCCTGGGGTGAAATGCTCTAATAATACAGATTGCTTTAGTGTTTTTCTTTGATAAAACTAAACAATTGTATAGTAGTCAGGGATGCTGCACCTGAAATTCAGCAACAACTATAATTCCCTATAGTGAAATCTTTATTGCAAACACGTGTCTGTGTTATAGCTGGTTAAACCATCAGCGCCAGTTTAGTAGCATCTAATTAACTCCTTGGCTGCCAGTGGACTGCAACTCACTACTATTCTGTGTGTCATGGCCCTTTCTGGTAGCCAAGGGATTAAAACTATTTGTTAATGTTATAAACTGTAAGGTTTGGAGCAAACTTAAACTAGATAGCACAACTCATTAGCCAGTTAACCCTGTCTGTTTGGTATTTATGATAAGCTGCGCCTTCAGTAAAGTTGTATGTTGCTTTTCTAGGAATATGTGTCCCCTGTAGAATCATATCTGACTCTCCATTACCCCTTATAACAGATTATAGGTAACCATATTAAGTCAGATAAAGCAAACAGCCTTATCTCATTCTTAAGTGCTTGGCCTTTGCTTTGCTGCGCAAGAAATATTTTCCTTTGTGACTTCTCCCTGTCACAATGCTCTCTGCTTTTTTATTTTTTAAGAGAACCAGTTTAAAATAGTTCTCATCAATACCAGGGAGCTGGAGATTTCATGCCATCTGCCTGCCAGGGGCTCACTACTGAAATGTAAATATTACTGCAACAGTGACATTCAAAATGTTACTCATATCTGACCATTCCTTAGCCCTAATAGGCAATCATTTTATTGTGTCAATTCCATATCAACATTCTTGCAACATTCCGGACATAACATTTTGAATGTGTCTGTTGAGATGTTGGAATTTAAATTTCTGTTGAGAAAGGCTCATATATATAGGCTGAAATAAAGGAAATGTCTCATCAGGAAATTAGAAAATGACACAAAATAAGTCTGAATAACTTCTCAAGTGGTTGCGAGATTAAATGGACATACAAGCACACTAGTGCAAAAATAAAAGGCACCGAATGGTTTGGTTATTTTATTTTAGCACTAGTGTTTCTTGTAATCCAAGGGCTAAATTCATTAGTTCTAAGCCTTGTGCAATCAATAGTTTACACATTGATGGTGAAAATTCCCACTCTTCCAGAATGCATGTCACATAGCTAACTCCTTTTTCCATCTTACTGGAGTCCACGGCTTCATTCATTACTTGTGGGAATACAGAACCTGACCACCAGGAGGAGGCAAAGACACCCTAGCCAAAGGCTTAAATACCTCTCCCACTCTCCTCATCCTCCAGTCATTCTTTGCCTTTCGTCACAGGAGGTTGGCAGAGAAGTGTCAGAAGATTAGGAGTAGTCTCTTATGGAGTGCAGTACTCTTTGCAATGGAACTGGAGTTTTAAGTAATCCTGTCAGCCTCTCAGTGAGAGCATGGGTGAAAGTTAGAGTCCGGAGATGCAAGGAGAGTCTTTCTGCAAAACCATCCTGACTCAGATTAACAGCTCCATAAGCAATCAGCGTTGATGAGTTTCGCTGCATAGTTTCTGCTCTCAAGTCCATGTCAGGAGCGATGCTACTAACCTGTCACAATTGACCTGTTCCACGGCATAGATTCTGGTAAGATCGTTTAATTTTTTTTATACATGTATGATAATGCTAGAAGACAGGGTCACAGTGTGACTCCTTTTATCTGTATAGAATCTAGGGTTAATATCTCCTGAGGGGGATTATTGAACAGGGGAAATAATCTTATATGTTTATTTGATTTTATGCTGCTTTTGTGTGTGAGATGTTATGGGCTCATAGGCTGTTATGGAACATACAGGTTTCACTTTCACTTTGAGAGCCATGCAGCTTGCAAGCTTGGCGCGCTTTTTCTCATAGCAGGGACGGTCCTGCATTGCGCACCATGTGATTCTTCCCTCTTTCCTGACAGAGTGTCTATCAGAGAGGAGTCCATAACTCTCTGTACTGTCTGGGTCATAGGAGGTGGTGAGTGCCACAGCCATTGAGATATAAAGGTGCAGTTTTTTTTAATAAAATAATGTTTTATTTCTATAGTTCTCCGGTTATTGCACTAGCGATGGAGGATTCTGTTACTTAGAGGGCACGCCCTCTATTCCTAAAGAGTAATTCCTGTTTATAATGTGAGGAGGCCTTACCGTCCCCTCAATTATGTTCCATATGCCTTCATAATGTGATAATATCAAACATACCACCGAGCCGTCCACCTCTGAGGAGTTGTCACCCAGTGAGGTGCGTACAGTACAAGCTTATCTCTGTAGCATTGCAGATCCTCCATCTGGAGGGGCCATTTTTTCACCAGACGTTACTGCGCAGCTCAGACAGCGGTGTCTGCAGCCTTTAATGCTTTACCTCGCCCTGCTAAGCACAAGCGAAAGGTTACATATTGCACTGCTTCCCAGAGTACATCAGATAATCTATTGTATTTAACTGATAAGGTTATCATCAGAAGATGATATGTATGAACATTCTGGGTTGGAGTCTGTTGCCTCTAAACCTCAGGCTGCGGAGGAACCAAACTTTAGTTTTAGAAACTTGCGCTTTCTTCTAAAGGAAGTTTTTTTGGCTAACTCAGTGGTTCCAGAGGCCAAATTGCCAGAGGAACCTTTAATTCCTAAATTGGATAGAGTTTGAGGACAGGGTGACACCTTATTCTTTCCTGCTCCTGTTAGGTGGTGAACATATTAAGAATGAATGGGACTGGATTGTTCCTCTCTTATCCCTTTAACAAATCGTTCCAGGCCCTGGACTCTCAATGGAGTTGTGAGGTTTCGTGCCTAAAAGGGATGACACTACTTCACCCTTGCTAAATGTATTACTATCCCATAGGAAGATTGCTCTTCGATTTGGAGTGGTCCCCTCGACGTTACTCAGGAAAGATTTACGGCCTTAAAGGGTTGCTAATTCTTTTATCTGTGATGCTATTAGGCAGATTATTCGCCTAAATGCTAACACTTCAGCCTCTTCTGTTCAGGCCCGTCGGGCTCTGGCTGAAGTCATGGTCTGCGGATATGACTTATAAGTCTGGACTTGTTTCCCTCCCCTTTAAGGGAATAATTTATTTGTTCCAGGCCTGGACTCAATTATCTCCACGGTCACAGGGGGCATGGGCGCCCTTCTACCGCAAGAGAATATGAACGAGTCTAAGGGGCAATTTTCGTTCTTTTCATTTTGATAAAGCCCATGTCAGCAGTCCTCCGCTAAGCCTGAGCAAACCAAGAGCTCTAAGTCGGCATGAACAGTCGGTCCCTGGTCCTCTTCTGGATCGTGTAGTGGGCAATCTGTCGCTCTTTTCAGTTACTTGGTTCAGAGACAAGCAGGATCCATGGGTCCTGGAGGTCATAGCTCAGGTATCACAAGATAGGTTTCAAGTCTCAGCCACCCAAGAACAGTTCCTCCTCTCTCCTGTCTTCCTGACCAGAAAGGAGGGAAGCCTTTCTGGGGTGCGTACGGGATCTGTTCTCTTAAAAGTTATTGTCCCGGTGCCTATCTCAGTTAGAGGTTTTGGATACTAGTCAAACCTTTTCATGGTTCCAAAGAAGCAGAGAACTTCCGTCCAATTTGGACCTGAAGTGCTTAAACAAGCTTTTAAATGTCCCCTCATTCAAGAGGGGACATTTAAGAACGAGGCTTCTATGGAGCAGATTTGTAAGGCGGCTACTTGGTCCTCTTTACATACTTTTGCAACATTTTACAAATTTACAAGTTTTTGCTTCAGCGGAAGCAGCTTTTGGGAGAAAGGTTCTGCAGGCTGTGGTGCCCTCAGTATAGGGTCCGCCTCCTTTTACCCTCCCGCTTTTTTCATTCAGTGTCCTCTAGAGCTTGGGTATTTGTTCCCATAAGTAATGAATGAAGCAGTGGACTCTCCAGCCATTAAGATGGAAAACATAAATTATGCTTAACTGATCATTTTTTTCCATCTGTGGGAGGAGAGTCCACTGCTCCGATCTATTTGCTCCGATGGGCGGACCTAAAATTAATATCTTCTGCCACCATTTATACCCTGATATTTCTCCTACTGTTCCTTGTTCCCTTGGCAGAATGACTGGGGGATGAGGGGAGTAGGGGAGGTATGTAAGCCCTTGGCTGGGGTGTCTTTGCCTCCTCCTGGTGACCAGGTTCTTAATTCCCACAAGTAATGAATGAAGCAGTGGACTATCCTCCCACAGATGGAAATTAAATTATCAGGTAAGCATAATTTATGTTTTTTTTTTACGTAAGAGATCACTTTTCCTTCAAAGGATGGCGAGACACAACAAGATCATCATGTGGGCTATTTATTCTCTGGACACTAAGAGGAGGGGAGCCCATCCGTATGTTTTAGAGTTTTGAACCTCTGTGCGGTCTTTCTCATGCCACAGCTATTCTATCATTCTCATGTGTATACCTCGACTAAAGCAGCTTTTAGCTAGAAAGTCCTGTAGCCATTGTCTTATCGTTGACACCCTGCCTACCTGCCCCCTCCTATCTTTTGGTGGTCTTGGTGGTCTTAAGACTTTCTTGTTATATAAAAAATATCAACGGATTCAGATTAAGAGTGAAGAAGTTTCCTTCATTTGCTATGACGGACTCTGACTTTATAATGAAGTAGAACAAGATTCTGAATGATTGTTCTTTTGACTTGATGTATTTAATTATTGAGTACAAAAAACAACAATGGTTAGGATTGATTACTCAAATGATAGCTAAACAAACGGACTTACAGACTTTCCAGTCAGAACCTGAATTTAAAGAATATGATATGAAATTTGAAGAAAATATAGTTAAGTTCTCTAAGGAGCTTTTGGATTAAAAAACAAAACAAAGTTATCATGTGAAAAACGAGATTATGATTCCAATAGAGTATATAGGTGGACACAATTCCCCTTAAAGGGACAGAGTCAAACAAAATTAAATTACAAGAGAAATGCAGATAAAAGAACAAAACCAGTTAAGAGAATCAGGTTTGCAGAACCAGATTATGATATAGAAACCTCAGACCATGATTCTAATGAGGAAGGTATAACTGTAAGGAGTGCCTCAGCACCAGATATCCCAGAGGTTGATACAGAAGGAAGTAGTTAAAAAAAAAGGAGTTGCAATTAGGAGCCAAACCAAAAAGAAAAAAACAAGAAGAGGTAGTAGGTGTAGAAAAAGACAAAAATCAAGGGATCAGGAGACATTACACCAGAACCAATGAGACACAGATCCACAAATATGTTTAAATAATGTCATTAACCTGTCCCAGTATGAGGTAACAAATTCAGAAAAAGAAATACTAAGTCTGGGACTAAATTTCTCTCCTGCTACTCATTTCAGCCTCTACAACGCTATTTTGGATATAAATTTGTAAGAAAATAAACATTAAGGAAACATTTCTATGATGAAAGTGAGATTAGTGTCGCAGAGGATGAAAGATGTTAAAAGATGAATTTCGAAATTCAGGGGTATAAGGAGAGAATAAGAATGAAAATCATACAGATATTTATCTGAGGTCACAGTTAAAGGGATAGTCTACAATATCATTTTTTATTTTTTTAAAGATAGACAATCCCTTTATTACCCATTAGGTGATAAGCCTACCCAGAGGGCAGTCTATGTTTAAAAAATCCAAACCCCCAAGCTAATTTTACTAAAAAATAAAAACATAAACAAAGCTATCCAAAATAAAATGATTAAACCTAAGCTAATACCCCTATAAAAATAAAAAATCCCCCCAAAATAATTGGCCGCAAATCTTCAGGGGGCGGCATTGCACCAGCAGTGTACAAGAACTGCTGGTGCAATGATAAATGCAGAGAGTGTATGCTGTCAGCATTAATTGATTTGCAGTGGACATGATTCGCAATATAGGATCATATCCGCTTGCACAATGATAATTCAGCCCCTAAGCCCCAAATAGGTACTCACCGTTCCTGAAGTCCGGCGGAGAAGGTCTTCTTCCAGGCGGCTCCATCATCTTCTATCTTCATCCTTCTTCCAAGCGGCGCAGAGCAAAGGTGCGGAGCGGTCTTTCCCAATGCATGGATCCGGAGCGGTGGTCCTCAGTGGCAGTTCTTAGCGCCAGTCCTCAGCGGCAGTCTTCAGCGGCGGTGATCCTCAGCGGCATGGAGGCTCTTATTCATCCGTTCTCTGGTGAACACTAAAAATTGAATGCAAGGTACCGCAATCAATTTGCATTCCTATTGGCTTAAATTTTTAAATCAGCCAATAGGATTAGAGCTACTGAAATACTATTGGCTGTTCAAATCAGCCAATAAGATTTTAGTAGCTCTCGTCCTATTGGATGATTTCAAAATGTTAGCCAATAGGAATGCAAGGTACCCCAATAAATATGGGGTACCTTGCATTCAAGCTCCAGTGTGAGACAATTGCATTAAGAGAAACCTCCACGCCGCTGAGGACCGCCGCCCCTGAAGACCGTCACTGAGGAACCGTGCATCAGGGAAGCCAGCTCCGCTCCTCCACTCTGCGCTTAATCTAAACTTAACTACCAATAGCCTTAAAAGGGCATTTTGTAGGGCATTGCCCTAAGTAAAAACAGCTCTTTTACGTTTAATAAATACTAAGTCCCCTCAATGCCCTGTATGGGCGTTGCCTTTTAAAGGGCATTCAACTTTAAAAATTGAATGCAAGGCACCGCAATCAATTTGGTGGAACTTGCATTCCTATTGGCTGAAATTTTGAAATCAGCCAATAGGATTAAAGCTACTGAAATCCTATTGGCTATTCAAATCAGCCAATAAGATTTCAGTAGCTCTAGTCCTATTGACTGATTTCAAAATGTCAGCCAATAGGAATGCAAGGTACCCCAATAAATATGGGGTACCATGCATTCAATCTTCAGTGTGCGATGGACGATCGCATGAAGAGGAGCCTCCACGCCGCTGAGGACCACCGCTGAAGACCGCCTCTGAGGACCGCCGCTAAGGACAGCCGCTAAGGACAGCCGCTGAAGATCTATGCATTGGGGAAGCCAGCTCTGCACCTCCGCTCTGCGCCACCTTTGCTCTGGATAAAGATAGAAGATAATGGAGCCGTCTGAAAGAAGACCTTCTCCGCCGGACTTTAGGAATGGTGAGTATCTATTTGGGGCTTAGTCTTAGGATTTTTTAATTTTTTTTTAAAAAAAAATAAAAATATATTTTTAAGATTTGGGATTTAATGGGCTGTAAAAGTGCTGAATGCCCTTTTAAGGGCAATGCCCATACAGGGCATTGGGGAAACTTAGTATATATTAAACATAAAAGAGCTGTTTTAAGGACTATTGGTAGTTTAGTTTAGATAAGGGGGTGTTTTTAATTTGGGGGGTGCTTTTTTATTTTAGGTTTAAGTTTTTTTTATAATTTTGTTTATTTTTTCTGTAATGTTAGACTTTTTTATTTTTTGTAATGCTGTTAAGATTTTTTATTTTAAGTGTAATTTAGTAGTAATTGGGGTTAATTTAGGGGGTGTTAAGTTAGGGGGCTTAGTATTTAAATTAGTTATTTGCGTTGTGGGGGGTTGGCGGTTTAGGGGTTAATAGGTTAATTAGGTTTATTGCAATGTGAGGGTTTGTCAGTATAGGGGTTAATGGTATAATTAGTAAGTTGGCGCTGTGGGGGTTTGGCAGTGTAAGGGTTAGGTGGTTTCTGTTGTGGGAGTTTAGCAATTTAAGGCAGGGTGCTGCATCCAGCTGGATTCTTTTGGCTGCGCGCACAGCCAACATTCCTTTAAAGATGCGTGCGCAACTGGAGACGGACGCGTTACAAACGCGATTATAGTATAGATTACCCAGTTTTGCATAACTTAAACAGTTATACTAATACACTTTTTACCTCTGTGGTTACCTTGTATCTAAGCATCTTCTGACTGCCCCCTGATCACATGGTTATTTATTTATTATCTATTGACTTGCATTTAGCATTAAATAACTTCCAGGGTGTGAACACAATGTTATCTATATGGCCCACATGAACTATCAGTCTCCTGTTGTGAAAAGCAAATACAAAAGCATGTGATTAAGAGGCTGTCTATAGAGGCTTTGAAACAGGCAGAAATTTAGAGGTTTATATGTTATAAAGTATATTACTCTAACAATGTTGGTTGTGCAAAGCTGGGGAATGGGTAGTACAATTGCTAAACTATTAATATTGGCACAATGTTAAATTGTATATAAAGGATAATAGAAGTATGATTACTTTGGTGCTGCCCCTTAATATAAATCTGATTATAAGGATAAAGAAAAGGGAAGGCGAAAAAAGAGGGGATTGGTAGCACTCTAATCCTAATTATTGTAACAAGCTGTTAAACTAATACAAAGTTTAGTCAAGCAATATAAAAATGGCCAAAAAATACCCACAACAATAAAGCAAGCAACAACAGCACTTAAACTCCAGTGTATACTGCAAGGCTATAAGCATGTCACCCCCCTGTATTCCTGGCCAATAACATGATACATCGGCATCAGGTGTCAGGGGTAACACAATATAGCGTATAAAAGCAGTGTCTGGTAAAAGCGTATCTGAAGTTGTCAAGCTCAAAAATTATTTAAAACTGTACACAAACGCGTTTCCGCCCTTGTAAGGCCTTTCTCAATGTGTGAAGTGAAGAAAATGACAAGCCGATTGACTACAACGTTAGCCTTTTTAAACCCGGAACAGACTGCGCATAGTCCAATCAGAGCTTAGCAAACGGACGCGCCTCCTCAGCAACCAATAATATTCCTCATCTGATTGCCAAGGACGGACCGTGTAGTATCAGTGCTAAGATTGGATATCGCAGACACAGCAGAGGTCCAATCATACTCTGACCCAAAGTCAAGCCTCTCTCTATACTATTTGTATTAATATGTCATACATACGATTGGCAATAATTAAAAGTAGCATCATTTTCTAATACTGGGATATTGCAAAGCATGATCCGTTTGTTGTTTAAACAACCATAAACAACAAGTGTAAAAATTTATTTTTTACTGATCAATAATACACTTTCAGATGAGATCATATTGAAAAGAGGTACACGACAAGGTTGTCCCCTGTCGTCCCTTTTATTCAACATTGCACTAGAACCATTGGCCATTAAATTAAGGGAGAAGATGGAAGGTATAGTCCTGGGTTCACAGACACTCAAACTATTACTCTATGCTGATGATATTTTGTTATTTTTAAAGGACACTAGGCAGTCTATCCCCTGATAATGAGGTATTTAAAAGAGTTTAGTATATTCTCTGGTTACAGGGTTAATCTCCAAAAGAGCGAACTTCTTTGGGTTAAAAAATCAGCTACCAGTCTCCAAGAAACCCCGTTCAGGACTGTCAAGTGCATTAAATATTTGGGTATCCTTCTTCATATGGACCCTAAAAAGTGGTATTGTTTGAACTTCATACCATTATTGGAAAAAATCCAATCAGACCTAGAAATCTGGACATCCTTTCCACATTCTTTGAAGGTGCGGGTTAATTTAATTAAAACTATTATTTTTCCTAGATTGCTTTATCCCCTTCAAAACTTACCAGTCTTTATTCCTAATAAAGATGTGGAGAAATTATATGTCCAGATTTATCTGGGGTAATAAAAAGGCACATATATCCTTTGATTACCTTATGTTAAAAAAGGAGTTGGCAGGTCTATCCCTCCCTAATATCAAGCTTTATAACTGGGCAGCAATGATTAAGATAGCCATAGACTGGATTTTAGAATCAAATGTTGTCTCCTCTTTTGATATGGAAAGTTTTTACTGTAAACCATTCATGCTAAAGGCAATTCTACACTGCCCCCCTAAATTATTTCCTTCAAATATTAATAATCTTATTACTATTAAAAATATAGTACTGGCCTGGAGGAAGTGTTGTTCCCTTCTGGGGATAGATCCAAGTTTCTCTAAATTCCTTTCTATTCGCGGGAACCCACAATTCCTACCAGGAATTTATAACAAGGTCTTTCAAACTTGGGGGACAAGAATATTAGGTTTTTAGTACAAGTTATGTCAGAAAATGGACAGATTGTGTCTTTCCAAGACTTAATTTCCCAATTTGGCATTTCTAATAAGACCTTTTATGCTTATTTACAATTACTAACTATGTGGATACATTGGATTGTATTTTTCCTATATCTACTGCCTGGTCTGAGATTGAACTATGTTGCTCAAAATTTAAGTTGGGCGATGACTCTATTTCTTTAATTTATGACATCATGATGTCTAAACAGGGTGCCCTTGCTATTGAGAAAATTATCAATAAATGGATATATATCTTCCCAGATTTGGATGAAAATAAAATTAATTCTAGTTTTTCTGCCCTTAATCAATGTATAGTTTCGACTTCATGGAAAGAGTCTCATGTGAAGATATTTAATAATTTTTATATTTCCCCCTATAGATTACATAAAATGTTTCCTACTACATTTCCAAAATGCCCGCGTTGTAGTCTTCCATGTGCAGACTTTTGTCATATGCTTTGGTATTGTCCAAAGATTTATCAATTATGGCAAAAAATAGGGTTTTGGGTTTATAATCTTTATAATTTGTCAATTTTCATTAGAGAGTATTTTTTTTTTTATTTACTCAAGTGGAGAATCTTGGTTTATACCAAAATGTTGTTAATACGATTATCTTGTTAATAAGACATTTGATATTTAAAAATTGGAAAGCACACTCTTCTCAGTTGTGCTTAAGGAAATCCAGCTACAGATTATTTTTGAATAGTAGAAGATAGATGACGCTGGTCTGCAGAGTGATTTTTCTCTAGTGATGAAGAGAAAAACAGGGCTTGAGGTGTATGTAGCAACCAAATTACTATGAGTGCAGTATACTCACTCCATATGCTGCAGTAGTTCAGCTTCAAAATTGTGTGTCTCCAGGTTGGGGTATGGTAATCCCGTATGGTGCCTGCTGTTTTGCTGTGAATAGATGGAGACTCAAGTGACAAAGAATCCAATGTGCAGAAATAAAAAAGTAGTAACTTACTCCATATATTTGGAGAGTCCGGCTTGGTACAGCAAATAGGAAATTCAAAGATCTTCCAGTTTTGGTGAAAAAAATCTCTTTTTATTAGCTCAACGCGTTTCAACGTTACAACGTCTTTGTCAAGAGCAGAATTAAAAGCAAATATAAAATGATAAAAACAAATCACTGAATATGTTTTTATCATTTTGTTTTTATCATTTTATATTTGCTTTTAATTCTGCTCTTGACAAAGACGTTGTAATTATCATACCCCAATTGGGAGATACATGATTTTGAAGCTGAACTACTGCAGCATATGGAGTGAGTATACTGCACTCATAGTAATTTGGTTGCTACATACACCTCAAGCCCTGTTTTTCTCTTCATCATTAGAGAAAAATCACTCTGCAGACCAGCACCATCTATTTTCTACTATTCAATTCTCTATACAGTCTTAGAGGAGAGACTGTAAGAAGGCTGTGGTCTATTCTAAAAGGAGAGTATTAGTTCTTGTTTTTTTGCTTTATAGTGTTGTTAACATCTAACACATTTGTATTTTTCTTGCTTGTATCTTGTACAGATTATTTTTTAATCTTTTCAGTTACAAACAGTTTCTGATAAAAAAAATAAAATTATTTTTGAATGGCTGGCTCCCAATAATTAAGTCTTACGCAAGCCAAAGACAGATTTTGTCCCCTTTTTTGAACTTGAATGCTTTTATGGAGCTAGTTCTGCTTAACTTTTTTCCAGCAGATTGGATATCTCTGTATAGAGAAGCGTAAGACACATGTGTTGGTGGGGTGAATGGAGGGATGGTGGCTGGGTTTATTTTTTTTTATTTTTTATTTTCTCTCTCCTCCTCGTTTTTTTTTTATGTGTGTGTGTGCTACGTTATCTTATTGTAATTAAAACATTCAACAGCGTAACCTTGATTAAAGAGGATGGAATATAACTACATATTTAATGTAAGTGTCTATTCTTCCCTCTTCTCTATATGTTTACCAATGAGTTGCATTTGATGGCTTTTCTTCCTTTTAGTCAAGGAAGGATTAGATTAAGTGGTTTGGCTCTTTTTTAGTTTACAATTATGTTAATTTATTATGATTTGTCAAGAGTCTTTGACACCCTGCAAGGTGATCTGTAAATGCTTTATAAGATTATTATGAATTGCTTTCGCTGTTGAACTATAAATAAAATATTTAAAAAAAAAAAAAAAAGTTTTAATTGATTTTTATCAGGTTGGGTTTATGACCCCAAATTGCTTTACCTGTTGCTGCCTTGCATTACTTTAGTAAAGTTTCATCAAGAAAATACTTTCTTTGTTTTGGTTTTCCATTCCTGCATACGGAGTTCCACACAACTCCACTCTCCCTCACACATGGGCTCCTTATTAGAGCCCACCTCAGAATTAATTGATGCTTTTTTGCAACCGTTAGTGGGAGAACTTATTAGTTATATTAGGGACTCTGCACAAGTTTTAAAAACTATGCCGAATTTGAAATGGAAATCCACATACAGATTTGTCACTGTAGAAGTGGTGTCATTTAATCCTCCATCCCACACCATATGGGGCTAAAAGCTATATCTTATGTTTTGGATAATTTTTGTAATTATTCTGAGGACATTAAACATTTTTTAATAGTGGCTGTGGAATTTTTTTTATCTCGCAATTATTTTTTGTTTGAGGGTAATTGCTAACTGCAGAGGCGTGGAACAGCTATGGTGGCTAAATTTGCCCCTCATATGCCAATCTTTAAATGGGATGGTGGAAGCTGCTCCATTTCTAAGCGGATAGTAACCCTTTAAATGAACATATTGTATATTTTGGACGTTATATAGATAATATTCTACTGGTGTGGGATCAACTTGATCAGTTGAGTCTTTCTTCACTAATTTTAACTGTAATGAATTCAATTTGAGTTTTGTTGGTACACAAAATGAGTCTAAATTCAGTTTTTGGATATAGAACTAAATGCAAATTGCAGTAAAAACCGGATTGTAACGGATTAAGATAGAAAATCTACAGGAGGGAATACTATTCAAATTTTTAAATCTTGCCACCCCAAATATGTTGTGAAGGCCACCGCTAAAGGCCAATATATTAAAGCGAAACGTGTTTGTTGTAATGATACTTTATATTAGCAACAACGCCAGATTTTAAGAGATAGGTTGATAGCTAGGGGGTATGAGGAGAAATTATTACAAATGACTAAAAATGTGGTAGATAAAATTCCACGTGAGTTCTTAAAATATAGGAAGCAAAGAATGGAGAAAGTAATAAAAGAAAAAGAAAAGAAAGTTCTATAAGACAAATTCATGCAGACATATTATTTTTAGTACTCCATATAGTCTTGAATATACATGTATTTGTGACATTGTTCGTGAAAGTTTACCCATACTGACTATGGATCCTGTTTTAGAGCAAGTAACAGTACAGGTATTCAATTTGTAGCCAAAAAAAAGCAAAGACCATTAAGAATTTTGTTGCTCCATCATTTTTGTATGAAAAGAAATCAAGCACTTGTTTTTTATGTAGAAGAAAGGGATTTTAAGGTTGCAAAACAACTAGATGTAAAACATGTAGTTTTGTGAAAGAAGGAGATACATTAATGTTACAAAAAATAATAAGCTAAATCAAACCTTGAATTGTAATTCGACAAATTTAATTTACCTCCTTACCTGTAGGGGTGCAATATTCAATATGTAGGAAAAACTAAAAGACCACTAAAGGGTAGGGCATTAGAGCACATTAGATGTCTTTACACAAGTTGCTAAACATTTTAAAAATGAACATTTGGGTGATCCGTCACTATTACAATTCCAAGCAATAGATCATGGCCCATTCTCAAAGGTAGGGGGTGATAGGGAGTATGTTCTAAGCAAAAAATTGATATTTTATCTTAACTCTAGAACTCCTTTTGTAATAAATATGGAGGCAGATGTAAATGTATCTATTTAAAAAGATTTCACACTTAAACTTATTCTATGCTTGCATTTAGCAATGGATGATTCTAGACTATTAAGTGTATAAATATGTAAGTATAAAAACTTGATTGCAACAAATATATTAAATACACAGAGAGAGAAGCGCACTCACAGGAATGAACAACCGGCTCAATACCATTGTTAACCTGTTCTATGGCGATTTACCACCTGGGTGCAGCTTCTTTTAGCCCAGTAATGCTTTTCACAGAGTAGCACTTTCCTGTAGTATATCAGCCTGATCCCGCCTATTACAGTCATTCCGAAATACCAGGCAATTCCTCTCTGAACAAGGAACACAACAACCCCAGACATTTTTTTTGGCCTTCATTGGGCCTCGCCTGTGAGGTGTAGCTATATTCCTCTAAGCACACTGAGCAAGGAGTCCACGTCTGGTTTCTCCTTTTTCCCTTAGAGAGATTAAAAACATACAGAGAGAAGTGCACTCACAGGAACGAACAAGCGGATTGATAACATTGTTAGCCTGTTCTATGGCGATTTATCACCTGGGTTCAGCTTCTTTTTAGCCCAGTGATGCTTTTTACAGAGCAGAAATTTCCTGTAGTATATCAGTCTGATCCCGCCTATTACAGACAGTCCAGCGCCAAATCTATTAAAACGTATTAAATGTTTTGTATATTTAAAGATAATATATTTGAAACAGATATATGTCTGCTGATTGTAGTGTATATATAAATTACTATTGATTCACCTTCAGTCTAAGAATGGGTTAATTTACTATTAAGATGAGTAATTGAAGGTGTACCTTTAAATAGATTGATGGCAGACTAAAATATTATGCAGTGAACAAGTGAGGTAGCCTCGCACGAAACGCGTCTGTTGCTGCTGCCTTTTCTTGTCTTGATGACCTTTTTAATAATGCAGAATAAACTTTTTGTTTTTGATTCATCCTGATTCTCAAGTTATTTGGAAGTGAAGTGGAACCAGAACCTTTTTTTATGCTCTTGTTGTATTTACCTAGCATCCTGGGCAGAGACGCTGGTTCTGGGCTTTTGTGTTACTTTGGAAGTGGGAAAGAATCCTGTGCACATGCCGGCTGCTGGACTATACTGCTGGTAAGTACCACTGATAACATTTGTTTATGTGCTATTTATGCCCTCGACACTAAGAGGAGGGGAACCCATCCGTACGTTTTAGAGACTTGGAGCTCTGTTCGGTCTTTCTCATTACGCTATTCTATCATTCTCATGTGTATACCTCGACTGAAGCAGCTTTTGGCTGGAAAGTCCTGTGGCCGTTCTCTGATCGGTAACACAGTGCCTATCTGTGCCCTCCTATCCTTTGGTGATCTTGTGGCCTTCACTGCTTGGGTAAAGCAGCCACATGTGATAATCTTGTAGATTATTGAAGGAAAACAAAATATGAATTTCCTTCAGGATTTTGTTTGCACTTCTGTCTAACTGTGGTCCATTCCTGTTCTTTTCTATCTCTCACTGCATAACCTTATGGAGAAACTGAGTGTCTGTGGTATGAAAGGGAGTAGAAGGGAAGTTCAAAGCTCTAGAATGTAGGGGGTGCTGGGTTTGCCTCCTCCTGGTGACCAGGGAATGATTAGCTTTCACTAATAATCTTGTGGACTCTCACCATCCTGAAAGAAATGGATTTATGAGGTAAGTATAACTTTTGTTTCCTATATCCAGTCAGCTAGATATATATTTAGCTTTAGTTCAGGTGTGGGGAGACAATATTTTAGTTCCCTAATTTAATGCTGAAGTCAGATCCATAACTGCTGATCTGCTTTTTTGCCGTTTTTTTTCTTGTTGTATTAATAGTAACTGGGCTGTGGGATCTGGAGAAAGACTTTTTCCCTTCACAGGATTGTTTCAGTTGCATAGAACTATAATAGACCCTACATTTTCACCCTTTGTGTTTTCCGACAATCAGAATTGCACCTTAGTGGTTGGTTGATTATTAAACTACATTTTACATTTTGGAGCAACTTTTTTCCAAATTGATCTTATAAGTCATTGGTTAAACAATTGAACAAAATACTTTTATTTTACTCATAAATTAGTGTGTCCCATACTTATAATGTACTAATTAGCATGCTACCCAAATGTGCACACTATTACAAGCTGATTATCACGTGTGCAATGCAGTATTCAACTTTTAATTTCACTTTTCAAAAACTTGTGTAAAGTGTTAGCACAAGTGTTCTCAGCAAGTCTCCCTAACCCATCACCAGATCCACAAATGCTTTTAACCCCTAACTGCTAGACAGAAACTACTATTAACCCCCTAACTGCCAGCCCCCAAAGTAACCACCCAAAGCAAGACATATCAAGTGGGGGGAGGGGTGTTATTAGTTAGGGGCTTAATAGTGGCTACAATCTAAGACTTGGTGGATTAATAGTTTTATCCAGGTGATAGGGGGTTAATGTCAGTTAGGGTCTGTCAGTTTAGGATAAATAGCAGTTAGGGGATTTATAGTGGTTGGGTCTAGCGGTTAGTAGGTTAATAGCAGTTTGGGTCTTGCAATTTTGGGGTTAATAATCGTTGGGGATCTGGTTGTTAAGTGGTTAATTGTAAGCTTCAAGTGGTTAGGGGAATAGTTACTGAACACTGAAAGTAACTTGAGTCACAAAAAAAGAAACTATTTACTTGTAATGGTTATGCAAATCTGCAAGAGATGTGGATAATGTTTGTGCTCCATAACCATTTGTAATCTAGCTCTATAGCAAACTCCTCCCCAGCAGAACATGACCAGGGGGTCCGGCATACACATGCCCCAAGCGCTACAGTAGCTACTTCATGGGCGCGATCCGATATCGATCGCAGTTTGCGGCGCAAGCGAGGGAACCGGCGTCGCCCGCAGTTTCAGCTCGCAACTCGAGCCATCCCATATAAGTCGCCGTCAGATGCTAACGTGCCGTAAGTCTCACAAACCAGCGATGTCCAGAAATCTGCGTAAGTACAAATTTCTGGCGTCGCCAGTGACTTGCGGCACGTTAGAAACTGCCGGCGCCTATAAAACCTGACTAAAGTTTAAAACACCCGCACTGTCTAACACGCCTCCCTAACATAGCCCGCACTGTCTAACACGCCTCTCTAACATAGCCCGACACGTCTAACCCTCTATCCGCTATCCCCCCTCACTAGCCTAACAATAAAAAAGCTATTAACCCCTAAACCGCCGCTCCTTTACCCCGCCGCAACCTAATAAAGTTATTAACCCCTAAACCGCCGCTCCCGTACCCCGCCGCCAGCTATATTATATCTATAACCCCCTAAAGTGAGCCCCTAACACCGCCGCCATCTATATTAAAATTATTAACCCCTAATGTAAGCCCCTTACACCGCCGCCATCTCTATTAAAATGATTAACCCCTAATTTAATCTACCTACCCCGCCGCCAGCTATATTATCTATATTAACCCTAAGTATATTATAGTTAATATAGTTATTACATTATATATATTAACTATATTAACCCTAATTATATTAGGGTTAATATAGTTAATATAGTTACTATAGTATTTATATTAACTATATTAACTCTATCTAACCCTAACACCCCTAACTAAATTTATATTAAATTAATCTAATTAATTTATAAACTAAAATATTCCTATTTAAATCTAAATACTTACCTATAAAATAAACCCTAAGATAGCTACAATATAATTAATAATTACATTGTAGCTATGTTAGGGTTAATATTTATTTTACAGGTAAATTGTTAATTATTTTAACTAGGTATAATAGATATTAAATAGTTATTAACTATTTAATATCTACCTAGTTAAAATAATTACCCAATTACCTGTAAAATAAATCCTAACCTAAGTTACAAATACACCTACACTATCAATAAATTTAATAAACTACAAACATCTATCTAAAAATACAATTAAATTAACTAAACTAAATTACAAAAAAAAACAAACACTAAATTACAAAAAATAAAAAAAAGATTACAAGATTTTTAAGCTAATTACACCTATTCTAAGCCCCCTAATAAAATAATAAACCCCCAAAATAAAAAAAATTCCCTGCCCTATTCTAAATTAAACAAATTTCAAAGCTCTTTACCTTACCAGCCCTTAAAAGGGCCTTTTGTGGGGCATGCCCCAAAGAATTCAGCTCTTTTGCATACAACAAATACAATACCCCCCCCCCCCATTACAACCCACCACCCACATACCCCTATTCTAAACCCACCCAAACCCCCCTTAAAAAAGCCTAACACTACCCCCCTGAAGATCTCCCTACCTTGTCTTCACCACACCGGGCCGAACTCCTGATCCGATCCGGGCGATATCTTCCTCCAAGCGGCAAAGAAGAATTCTTCCTCCGGCGATGTCATCCTCCAAGCGGCAAAGAAGAATTCTTCCTCCGGCGACGTCTTCCTCCAAGCGGCAGCAAAGTCTTCATTCTTCCGGCGGCATCTTCAATCTTCTTTCTTCGCTCCGCCGCCGCGGAGCATCCATCCCGGCCGACTGCTGAACTTGGAATGAGGTACCTTTAAATGACGTCATCCAAGATGGCGTCCGCCGAATTCCGATTGGCTGATAGGATTCTATCAGCCAATCGGAATTAAGTTAAAAAAATCTGATTGGCTGATTCAATCAGCCAATCAGATTCAAGTTCAATCCGATTGGCTGATCCAATCAGCCAATCAGATTGAGCTCGCATTCTATTGGCTGTTCCGATCAGCCAATAGAATGCGAGCTCAATCTGATTGGCTGATTGGATCAGCCAATCGGATTGAACTTGAATCTGATTGGCTGATTCAATCAGCCAATCAGATTTTTTTAACTTAATTCCGATTGGCTGATAGAATCCTATCAGCCAATCGGAATTCGGCGGACGCCATCTTGGATGACGTCATTTAAAGGTACCTCATTCCAAGTTCAGCAGTCGGCCGGGATGGATGCTCCGCGGCGGCGGAGCGAAGAAAGAAGATTGAAGATGCCGCCGGAAGAATGAAGACTTTGCTGCCGCTTGGAGGAAGACGTCGCCGGAGGAAGAATTCTTCTTTGCCGCTTGGAGGATGACATCGCCGGAGGAAGAATTCTTCTTTGCCGCTTGGAGGAAGACATCGCCCGGATCGGATCAGGAGTTCGGCCCGGTGTGGTGAAGACAAGGTAGGGAGATCTTCAGGGGGGTAGTGTTAGGCTTTTTTAAGGGGGGTTTGGGTGGGTTTAGAATAGGGGTATGTGGGTGGTGGGTTGTAATGGGGGGGGGGGGTATTGTATTTGTTGTATGCAAAAGAGCTGAATTCTTTGGGGCATGCCCCACAAAAGGCCCTTTTAAGGGCTGGTAAGGTAAAGAGCTTTGAAATTTGTTTAATTTAGAATAGGGTAGGGAATTTTTTTTATTTTGGGGGTTTATTATTTTATTAGGGGGCTTAGAATAGGTGTAATTAGCTTAAAAATCTTGTAATCTTTTTTTTATTTTTTGTAATTTAGTGTTTGTTTTTTTTTGTAATTTAGTTTAGTTAATTTAATTGTATTTTTAGATAGATGTTTGTAGTTTATTAAATTTATTGATAGTGTAGGTGTATTTGTAACTTAGGTTAGGATTTATTTTACAGGTAATTGGGTAATTATTTTAACTAGGTAGATATTAAATAGTTAATAACTATTTAATATCTATTATACCTAGTTAAAATAATTAACAATTTACCTGTAAAATAAATATTAACCCTAACATAGCTACAATGTAATTATTAATTATATTGTAGCTATCTTAGGGTTTATTTTATAGGTAAGTATTTAGATATAAATAGGAATATTTTAGTTTATAAATTAATTAGATTAATTTTATATAAATTTAGTTAGGGGTGTTAGGGTTAGATAGAGTTAATATAGTTAATATAAATACTATAGTAACTATATTAACTATATTAACCCTAATATAATTAGGGTTAATATAGTTAATATATATAATGTAATACCTATATTAACTATAATATACTTAGGGTTAATATAGATAATATAGCTGGCGGCGGGGTAGGTAGATTAAATTAGGGGTTAATCATTTTAATAGAGATGGCGGCGGTGTAAGGGGCTTACATTAGGGGTTAATAATATTAATATAGCTGGCGGCGGTATAGGGGGATTAGATTAGGGGTTAATAATTTTTATATAGGTGGCGGCGGTGTAAGGGGTCAGATTAGGGGATAGATAAGGTAGATGGCGGCGGTTTTAGAGGCTCACAGTAGGGGGTTAGTTTATGTAGATGGCGGCGGGGTCCGGGAGCGGCGGTTTAGGGGGTAATAACTTTATTAGGGATTTCGGGGGGGGGGGGGGGATCGCGGTTGACAGGGAGATAGACATTGCGCATGCGTTAGGTGTTAGGTTTATTTTCTAGTTAGTTTAGGGAGTTACGGGGCTCCAATAGTCAGCGTAAGGCTTCTTACGGCTGCTTTTTGTGGCGAGGTGAAAATGGAGTAAGTTTTCTCCATTTTCGCCACGTAAGTCCTTACGCTGCATATTGGATACCAAACTGCGCGGGTTTGGTATACCTGCCTATGGCCCAAAAAACTGCGGGTGACGGCAGAAATATACGGTCGTAACTTCTAGGTTACGCCGTATATGTGATACCAAACCCGCGCAAATATTGGCGTCGCCGGCTTTTGCGGGCGACGATTTATATCGGATCGACCCCCATGTGTTTAACCCATTTGACACTAGTGCTAAAGTATCACAACAACTTTGGTGCAAGTTCTTAGTCTATAATTCCTTTAATAATCATCTGCTTCTAAAATAGTATTACAAGACCTTGTATTCTTTATTAAATGGGGGTCATCATATGAGACAAACCAGTTTTAGATATGAAATTAATTGTGTGGTTATCTAGGATTTGTGAAAGCTGTGTGAGCTTCTCAGAGAGAATTCATTAGTGACCGGCAAAAAAACTCATTTTTACAAATTGCACCTCTTCAGCGTTTATTGATTCTAAGTCTTGGCTGTGCTGAGTATTATAGGTTGTTAAACGAGAATGTTATGCCAATAATAACACAAGAGTGAAACATATTTCCTTGATAACTCCTGGAAAATCCTCTTTAAAGAGTTTCCAGTGTTTTTGTTGTGATAATACACTGTGGGTCCTTATAAGCAGAATTATCAGACATCAGCAGTGTGATCCAAGTCTGTTTATGCAACTACCGAAGGTGATTGTACAGAATAAATATTATTTTCTTTGTCCAAAATTATTAGAAAATGGAAGACTTCATGGAGCTCTGGAGACTAAAAGAGGACAAAAATGCGAAGCTTTCTAGGTAGTGATATGGAAATATGGCTTTCATCCTCCTTTAGTTTAACCCCTTGTCTGCCAGTGAGAGTTACATCCCCCATCCAAATCATAGATCCTTTTGGATAATTTCCCGATGATATGTTGGCATTGAAACATTGTCAGTCAAAAATGTCACAACTGCTAAATACTGTGACATTTCAAAATGCCAGTGCTTAAAAAGGTGGCACTATACAAAACAAATTTACATGTTCCCACTACAATTAGCCGTTGGAATCAATGTAACAGACAGTTGATCTCTAGACGTGCCTAGCATATGCACATATCATTAACTATGTTTGCCAACTACATAATGGTTTATTCCTGTAGAAGTAATATAGACAGATGTATGTGGATTGTTTATTTATTTAAAGGGACGGTTTACTTGAAAATGTTTATTGTTTAAAAATATAGATAAACCCTTTATTACCCATTTCCTACTTTTGCATAGCCTTTTATATTAATACACATTTTCCCTATGTGATTACCTATTATGTAAGCCTCTACAGACTGCCCCCTTATCTCAGTGCTTTTTATAAACTTGCATTTCAGCCAATTAGTGCTGACTCTTGCATAACTCCATGGGAGTGAGCACACTGTTATCTATATTGCACACACAAGCAAGCTCTGTCTAGCTGTGAAAAACTGTCAAAAGTGTTTCAGATTTGATAGAAGATAATTACAGCACTTATTCAGAATGAGGGCTTGATAATCAAAGGATTATCCAGCTGTGGGGGGGGTAAGTTGTAGTGCAGACTTTACAGATTGCTCAAAAGAAAAAGGCAGAAATCTCCAGCAC
Source organism: Bombina bombina (assembly GCF_027579735.1). Classification (NCBI taxonomy): domain Eukaryota; kingdom Metazoa; phylum Chordata; class Amphibia; order Anura; family Bombinatoridae; genus Bombina; species Bombina bombina. The sequence continues at coordinate 1,568,474,826 of NC_069499.1, read as the reverse complement.
TTCAAGCTCACTCTCATTTATATATATGAAGGAGAGACAAGCCCAGTGCAATATAGCACTGCATGATATTAGAGTTCTTCTACACTTACACTTGCTTTGTATTCTATATTAATTTACACTTCAGATTGGGTCCTTTCAGCATTATTGCATTTAAGCTTTGCACTTTCTCTTTTATATTTTAATACATTTAGATTTACATCCAGCAGTGATTTTACAAATTCTGATTATGTTACTTTAACAAATTAGGATCATACATTTTTATAATTCTGTGTATCTTTTAAAAATCATATTGCATTATGTATTTGCTCAATTTGCTGTCAGTTTCAGAAAGTAGGAGGGACAGGGCAGTTTCCTGGGCTGAACAGGGTAGTTCCCAGGGCATTTCTGAAGCTCTCTTACAAAATTTTATAACAAACTGGTCTCACTGATTTATCTTGCCAGCTGTATGCAGGTGTAGTTTGCACAACATTCACAATACACTTATTTGAAATAAAAGAGAAAGATAATACATACTAAAATATAGACAAAATCAAGTTAAATTGTAGTGAAAATATTTTGATTTAATTTTTTAATTGATGCACACTGATCCTTTATATCAGCCCCAGGTGTTCTCTCTCAAGTGAAATTTTGTATCCCAGAGAGATTCATTACAAGGCGATGCAACTTCTCACTGCAGCCCACTGATAAAGTAAAGTAAAAGATGAGTGTGGTTTTGCAAGACTCTGCACCCCATAGAACTGTAACTGCTCCCTTGGCTGCAGCACCAACATCTTCACCAGCTACTCCTCCACCTGATACACCATCTGCTGATAAGAGAGAGGAGGAAGGAGATTTTGGGCTGAGAGCAGTATCAGTGCTGTGCGTTCTCTCAGGTAGAACAGTCTAGGGAGGAGAGGAGTTTAGTGAGGGATGGGGCTGAGACAGTAGATGTGACTATTCAAAATTTCACCCCAGAGAGATACAGAAAGGGGCAGTACCCGGCAGAATCACCATGGAATGGACCTTATCATGATGGCTGCCCAAGCCGGGACAAAGAATAAGATCACACCTTACTAATCTCTGTCCTTTACAGTCTAAACCCCACTATAGTCAGCTGGTTGAAAGATTAAAGTTCAGCAAATTGAAATTTCACATGCTAAAACCATGCTGATGGGCCCCAAAATCCACTCCTGTCAAATACTGCCCGGGGTTCAGTGGTTTCACCAGGTAAGAGTGACACTTATTATACAGATGCAATAGCCAGAGTACAGCTCTTACTTCTGCAGCAGCTAAACAAGCCCAGTCACTGCATCATTCTGTAATTACTGCTGTATCTGAACTACAACCATCTGATTTTTATCAGCTTTTCACAGCCAGACAATGCTAGTTAATGTGTGCCATATAGATAACATTGTGCTCAATCTAGTGGAGTTATTTATGGTGCTGCACTAATTGGCTTAAATCCAATTTTGGAAATAGCACTGAGATAAGGGGCAGTCTGCTTAGGAAGGCTTAGGAACAAGGTAATCACAGAGGTAAAACGTATATTAATATAAAAGTATTGGGGAATGGGTAAAAAATGGATTATCTTTCTTTTATTTAAACAATACATTTTTATGGGTAGACTGTCCCTTTAAACAACTTCTCAGTGTTTCATAAAGGTGCATTTATTCCTTGCACTACACTTTATATGTTAATTAACACATAATAGTACGTTTATGCTTTGCAGTTATTTTGTCTAATTACCTTGTAACACTGCATTTATGAACTGCTCTATTTTATATATAATTTGCCTCAATAATGCATTTATGCCTCGTAGTTATTTTCTGTGACTTTATTTAGACTTTTTTATATTTTTTCTTTGTGGCGCTGCTGTTAAATGATCATAAAAGTTATTTTTTTTATAGATGCACATTATATATCCACAATTAAACACTTGCAAAAGTTCTGCTTATAAAATAAAGTTTTTAAAACAATTTGTTTGCGTAGTTTTGAATTATATTGCATTGTAGGGCTATAACCCCGTATAAGCATCTAGATAGTGTGCATATTATAAGTTGAAAATAAATGGGTGTGCGTAAGCGCAACAAAATCTGCGCTCAACATATTAGCGTGCATGAGGACCTAGCATAAGATTTAAGGGTTAAAAATAATTTGTACAAAACACATCACAAACACATTAAGATAAACTATTACTCACATATATACACAGTCTAATAAAAAATCATAACTAATAAAAATGTATTTTAAGTGTTAAAAGGGATATGGTATATGGCAATGTATTTGACTGGGAAGGGCATGTATGTATATACGTGTATTTATGTGTTTATATGTGTAAAAATATAGATCTTAGGAGCATTCTACCATCTCTGCTCCTTGAAGATGGTAGAATGCTTTTTCGATCACATATTACGTGTCACATGTAATAGAAGCAGAAAAGACAAAAAGTGCAACACTGTAACTTTATTTTTGCTCCTAAAAAAGTGAAACACTCATATGTTATACTGCTTTCAAGAATCGATCTCAATCACATATGAGGTAATGAAAGAGCCCAAGTTAAAAATCCAGGTCCCAATTCACCCGGAAAGTCTTTTGAAAGGTCTTCTAAAAGTTCTAAAAGTTTTTGATTAAAAAGCTGTTCTGTAAGTTCTCCTTACGCGTTTCGAAGGCACTGCAGACTGGTCCCTTCTTCATCAGAGGAATAAAAACAGAACGATAATGTTGTCGGTCTCAAAGCGAGGCGGCGGAAGGAATTGTTTGAAACTTGAACCCTGGATAGAAGAGACCTACTTAAGACAGGGGGAAAATCAAAGAGCAATAACAAAAAAAGGAAAACTTGACATGGGTACAAGTAATGTTGAGATGTGGATAATGTTTATGCTCCATAACCATTTGTAATCTAGCTCTATAGCAAACTCCTCCCCAGCAGAACATGACCAGGGGGTCCGGCATACACATGCCCCAAGCGCTACAGTAGCTACTTCATGTGTTTAACCCATTTGACACTAGTGCTAAAGTATCACAACAACTTTGGTGCAAGTTCTTAGTCTATAATTCCTTTAATAATCATCTGCTTCTAAAATAGTATTACAAGACCTTGTATTCTTTATTAAATGGGGGTCATCATATGAGACAAACCAGTTTTAGATATGAAATTAATTGTGTGGTTATCTAGGATTTGTGAAAGCTGTGTGAGCTTCTCAGAGAGAATTCATTAGTGACCGGAAAAAAAACTCATTTTTACAAATTGCACCTCTTCAGCGTTTATTGATTGTAAGTCTAGGCTGTGCTGAGTATTATAGGTTGTTAAATGAGAATGTTATGCCAATAATAACAAAAGGGTGAAACATATTTCCTTGATAACTCCTGGAAAATCCTCTTTAAAGAGTTTCCAGTGTTTTTGTTGTGATAATACACTGTGGGTCCTTATAAGCAGAATTATCAGACATCAGCAGTGTGATCCAAGTCTGTTTATGCAACTACCGAAGGTGATTGTACAGAATAAATATTATTTTCTTTGTCCAAAATTATTAGAAAATGGAAGACTTCATGGAGCTCTGGAGACTAAAAGAGGACAAAAAATGCGAAGCTTTTTAGGTAGTGATATGGAAATATGGCTTTCATCCTCCTTTAGTTTAACCCCTTGTCTGCCAGTGAGAGTTACATCCCCCATCCAAATCATAGATCCTTTTGGATAATTTCCCGATGATATGTTGGCATTGAAACATTGTCAGTCAAAAATGTCACAACTGCTAAATACTGTGACATTTCAAAATGCCAGTGCTTAAAAAGGTGGCACTATACAAAACAAATTTACATGTTCCCACTACAATTAGCCGTTGGAATCAATGTAACAGACAGTTGATCTCTAGACGTGCCTAGCATATGCACATATCATTAACTATGTTTGCCAACTACATAATGGTTTATTCCTGTAGAAGTAATATAGACAGATGTATGTGGATTGTTTATTTATTTAAAGGGACTGTTTACTTGAAAATGTTTATTGTTTAAAAATATAGAAAACCCTTTATTACCCATTCCCTACTTTTGCATAGCCTTTTATATTAATACACATTTTCCCTCTGTGATTACCTATTACATAAGCCTCTACAGACTGCCCCCTTATCTCAGTGCTTTTTACAAACTTGCATTTCAGCCAATTAGTGCTGACTCCTGCATAACTCCATGGGAGTGAGCACACGGTTATCTATATTGCACACATGAACTAGCTCTGTCTAGCTGTGAAAAACGGTCAAACGTGTTTCAGATTTGATAGAAGATAATTACAGCACTTATACAGTATGAGGGCCTGTTAATCAAAGGATTATCCAGCTGGTGGGGTGGGGGTAAGTTGTAGTGCAGACTTTACAGATTGCTCAAAAGAAACGAAAAAGGCAGAAATCTCCAGCACTTCAAGATCACTCTCATTTATGTATATGGAGAGACAAGCCCAGTGCAATATAGCACTGCATGATATTAGAGTTTTTCTGCACTTACACTTGCTTTGTATTCTATATTACTTTACACTTCAGATTGGGTCCTTTCAGTATTATTGCATTTAAGCTTTGCACTTTCTCTTTTATATTTTAATACATTTAGATTTACATCCAACAGTGATTTTAAAAATGCTGATTATGTTACTTTAACAAATTAGGATCATACTTTGTATAATTCTGTGTATCTTTTACAAATCATATTGCATTATGTATTTGCTCCATTTGCTGACAGTTTCAGAAAGTAGGAGGGACAAGGCAGTTTCCTGGGCTGAACAGGGTAGTTCCCAGTGCATTTCTGAAGCTCTCTTACAAAATTTTATAACAAACTGGTCTCACTGATTTATCTTGCCAGCTGTATGCAGGTGTAGTTTGCACAATATTCACAATACACTTATTTGAAATAAAAGAGAAAGATAATATATACTAAAATATAGACAAAATCAAGTTAAATTGTAGTGAAAATATTTTGATTTAATGTTTTAATTGATGCACACTGATCCTTTATACAGCCCCAGGTGTTCTCCAGATACCTTCTCTCTCAAGTGAAATTTTGTATCCCAGAGAGATTCATTACTTTCTAGGAAAGCATCTCTCATCTCTCTGTGACTTCGAGTTTATTGAGGTAGGGTGTTTTGTGATCCGGTGGTATGGCTAGGAAGTTCTGGGTGTGGGTATGAAATTCAGGCAGGTTTGAAGGGACAGCAGCAAGGCGATGCAACTTCTCACCGCAGCCCACTGATAAAGTAAAGTAAAAGATGAGTGTGGTTTTGCATGACTCTGCACCCCATAGAACTGCAACTGCTCCCTTGGCTGCAGCACCAACAACTTCACCCGCTACTCCTCCACCTGATACACCATCTGCTGATAAGAAAGAGGAGGAAGGAGATTTTGGGCTGAGAGCAGTATCAGTGCTGTGCGTTCCCTCAGGTCCTGAGATAACTCTCAGGTAGAACAGTCTAGGGAGGAGAGGAGTTTAGTGAGGGATGGGGCTGAGACAGTAGATGTGACTATTCAAAATTTCACCCCAGAGAGATACAGAAAGGGGCAGTACCCGGTGGAATCACCATGGAATGGACCTTATCATGATGGCTGCCCAAGCCGGGACAAAGAATAAGATCACACCTTACTAATCTCTGTCCTTTACAATCTAAACCCCACTATAGTCAGCTGGTTGAAAGATTAAAGTTCAGCAAATTGAAATTTCACATGCTAAAACCATGCTGATGGGCCCAAAAAGCCACTCCTGTCAAATACTGCCCGGGGTTCAGTGGTTTCACCAGGTAAGAGTGACGCTTATTATACAGATGCAATAGCCAGAGTACAGCTCTTACTTCTGCAGCAGCTAAACAAGCCCAGTCACTGCATCATTCTGTAATTACTGCTGTACCTGAACTACAACCATCTGATTTACTCTGCTCCCAGGAGCCTAAGTATTTTGTTTTTTTAATTTTCCCTTTCTGTTTATCATAATGCATGTTTTTTGTTTTATTCCCCAAACCTTGCTTTATTGTATTAAAGGGACAGTCTACTTATTTTTTATTGTTTAAAAAGATAGATAGAGCCTTTACCACCCATTCCTCAGCTTTGCATAACCAGGATTGTTATATTAGTATACTATATAACCTAAAATCCTCTAAATTTCTGCCCTTTTCTAAGCCTCTGCAGGCTGACTCTTATCTCAGTACATTTTATCAGCTTTTCACAGCCAGACAATGCTAGTTCATGTGTGCCATATAGATAACATTGTGCTCACTCTCGTGGAGTTATTTATGGTGCTGCACTAATTGGCTTAAATCCGATTTTGTAAATAGCACTGAGATAAGGGGCGGTCTGCTTAGGAAGGCTTAGGAACAAGGTAATCACAGAGGTAAAACGTATATTAATATAAAAGTATTGGGGAATGGGTAAAAAATGGATTATCTTTCTTTTATTTAAACAATACATTTTTATGGGTAGACTGTCCCTTTAAACAACTTCTCAGTGTTTCATAAAGGTGCATTTATTCCTTGCACTACACTTTATATGTTAATTAACACATAATAGTACGTTTATGCTTTGCAGTTATTTTGTCTAATTACCTTGTAACACTGCATTTATGAACTGCTCTATTTTATATATAATTGCCTCAATAATGCATTTATGCCTCGTAGTTATTTTCTGTGACTTTATTTAGACTTTTTTTATATTTTTTCTTTGTTGCACTGCTGTTAAATGATCATAAAAGTTATTTTTTTTATAGATGCACATTATATATCCACAATTAAACACTTGCAAAAGTTCTGCTTATAAAATAAAGTTTTTAAAACAATTTGTTTGTGTAGTTTTGAATTATATTGCATTGTAGGGCTATAACCCCGTATAAGCATCTAGATAGTGTGCATATTATAAGTTGAAAATAAATGGGTGTGCGTAAACAAAATTTGCGCTCAATGTATTAGCGTTCCTGAAGACCTAGCATAAGATTTAAGAGTTAAAAATAATTTGTTCAAAACACATGATAATGATAACAAACTAACCAAGTACAATATTACGTGACCCCTGTACGTATATAGGTCTATGTACCCACACTGCCAGATGCATACTACAACCTGGTTATCTTAGATCCATACTATAGGATATACATATATATATATACACACATGCAAGAGTCCATATTCACTTGGACATTGATAGCACTCACTAGATACATGTCTAGGTGGATGGTTGAGTGACCCCCCAAAGTAGCGCGGAGTTGTCCACACCCCTCGGGGCATCCGCTGTCCCAGGGGTTGCGGGCCACCAGAATGGGGAACAATCCGGATCCCCACATAGTGAAACCTCCAGATTGAACCCCCGGTACGTCTCATCACCACGGGCTAGCACCCCAATGTTCTAGATCAGAAGCTTAAAGTCCGGTGTCGAATTCAGACCACCAGGATGTATTGTGCCAAGTCTGTATATCCATTGGGCTTCACGAAATAATAACAATTTACTTCTATCTCTGCCTCCGTCTGGCATTGGTACATGGTCGATTAAGATGTATCTGATTGAAGATACCCCATGGCACATCCTAGCGCACTGCCTCGCCACCAGCTGGTCTGAGTCTCCTTTTTCCAGAGCCCCACGGATGGCTCTCTAATGATTTGCCATGCGTTCTCTAAGTGTCCCACTCGTTTTCCCAACGTAGGCACTTGAACATGGGCAAAGTAATAAATACACCACATGCGTGGTAGTGCATGTCAGCGAATAGCGAATAGTATATTTTTTGTTAGAGTGGGGATGGTGGAAGGTCTTGGTGTTGATAAGTCCATTACATGTAGTGCAGCCCAGGCAGCGGTATGAGCCCTTAATATTTATTCGGCTATGTTTCTGATAGCTGGATTTTGGATCAGTTCTGACCAATAGGTCCCTTAAGTTGGTACCCCTCCAATATCCGATCATGGGTACCAGGTTCTTAGCAAACTGCAATTTAGAGTCTGACGCAACAATTGGCCAATGGGTCCTCAGTATGTGTCCTGCATTAGCAGTAGTGGGTGCAAATGTAGTGGCCATAATCAGTTTACCCCCAGTGGTTCTCTGTGGCTTTTCTACAATCAATTCCTCCTTTGACAATGTAGATACCTCTTGTAAGATGTCTCGAATCTGTTGTGGTTTATAGCCCCTCTGCAGGAACTTGTCCCCAACTCCAGACAGCTGGAAAATCCCCATTTCCCTATTAGAGTTGTTCCGTATAGTTCTGATCATCTGTGATCTAACAATTCCCTTTAAAAGGGCCGGGGGATGACAGCTTTCTGCTCTCAACAGCGAATTTCTATCTGTTGGCTTGCTGTACAATGTTGTGCCTATTTTGATACCCTCAATAGAAATGTTGAGATCCAAAAAATGTATCTCCTTTTTGCTGTAAGTCAATTTAAATATAACTGTTGTATCAGTGCTATTGAAGGTATAGAACTACTGCTCGAGCCCTTGTTGCTCCCCACGCCAAATTAAGAACACATCATCTATGTACATTCTATAGAAGGTAATAGACTCATCACATTTGCCCCAAAGATAATGTTTCTCGAAATGTGCCATGAAGATGTTCGCATATGCCGGGGCCATACAAGAGCCCATAGCGGTACCCGCTATCTGAAGATAAAAATTCTCTTCAAAATGAAAATAGCTCTTACAGAGGCACAAGTCAAGTAGCATTAGTAAAAATTCGATAGGAGGACCACTGTATCTCTCATTTTGTGTAAGGTGTTCCCTTACTGCTGCCAGACCAACTGAATGTGGAATGATGGTATACAAACTGTTGACATCCAAGGTGACCAAAATGTCACCTTCTTGGTTGTCAACAGTTTTCAGGCGCCTGATGAGGTCATTAGTATCCAGTGCAAAAGAACGGATACTCCTGACCACTGGTTGGAGGAGCATGTCTATGTATTGCGCAATGGGTTGTAGTAATGAACGGACCGCCGACACTATCGGTCATCCAAGGGATTTGTGAAGTGTTTTATGTATCTTCGGGATAGTATATAGAATTGGGATTCTAGGATGTGCCATAGTGCAGAAATCCTGAATATGTTCAGACATAAATCCTTGTTCAACCCCAAATTGAATACATTTATCTACCTCTTTCTTGAAAACATATGTAGGATCATTAGGAAGAAGTTTGTATGTGTTCTGATCAGCCAGTTGGTCAAGAATGTCACCTCTATAGTCAGAATAGTCCAACACGACTATGGCCCCGCCTTTATCGGCCGGCCTAATGACTATATAGGGGTCATTCTGGAGAGTCCGTATTGCCTCATGTTCAATTTTATTAAGATTATTTTTCCAAAGTTTGTGCAATCTTTCTGTCTCACGATCTTGTGTTATTAATCTGATGTATGTCTTTGTACTTGGACTGCAATTAACAGGGTCAAAGTTACTTGGTTTTTTGCATTTCAAATCCACTGAAGATAACTCTTCCCCAGTTTCAGTGTTTTGAAAAAATTCTTTAATTTTCATAGTTCTGTTGAGACGATAGATATTTAATTTAAGATCTAATTCTGACATTGAGGTACTGGGTACAAATGACAACCCTTTATTAAGTACCTTGTGTTCTATAGGTGTTAGCTTACGTGAGCTTAGGTTTACAATAATGTCCTCTGTCTGCCCCTGCGGGGTAGTCTGTGCCGAGTGCCCCGCCCTCCGTATATGGGGTCTATTGTTCCTCCCCCCCTGGATCTTGTGGGGACCCCTAAAAAATTACTAGGTGTAGAGTGGGATTTATATGTTTGCAGTGCCCCGTATGGACTAAATAAGAGAAATCTTTGAATATAGATTGCTGATATATTTACTACTGTATTTACAGGGAGACTTCTACCTACCAAATCATATCTGAGTATATATGTGGTATTGATCTGTTATCCCACTATTGTTGTGTTTATTCCACATTACATAGAACATCAGTATTTCCTCTTTTAGCGCTCTTCACACGCTTGCATCCTATCTGTTATCATAGTATTGAGAGTATTGTTAAGGGACAATATACACCATACTCATTAGGCAGTAGCTGCTGGTGGAAATACAGTGTGTTCTCTGATTTATTTTATTTTTATTACGTTTGGTATTACTGTAATATTCATTATCCAGCGTTTTTTTTCTTTTTTTCAGTTTTTCATTCTACATATATATATATATACACACACGCATATATGTGTACACTTTTGAGCCCTTTTTCAGTTAAATACCTTGACACATGAAATTTCATTTGTAATCAATTTAAATAATTTTTAATGTGTTTTGTTGTGTTTTTAATATAAATACTTTACATTCCAATGTTCTTCACTTAGAAGAAAATTATTATTGTTATCAGCTATTTGCAGAGCACCAACAGATTCCGCAGCGCTATAAACATAGGCGGTATACAACTAAACATTTATAGGGAACAAATGGGTAGAGGGCCCTGCCAAGAGTCGCACTGTTGTAGTCAGATCTTAAGAAGGTGATCAACAAGCAGCTGGGCTCTTAGGCTTACATGTTAAGGGGGTTCAAGGGGATAGCAATGGAGGAGAGGAACTGGTATAAAGAAAGGTTAGCTTAGGTTGTATACATCCCTGAACAGTAAAGTCTTTAGGGAGAATCCTGTAAGCGGGAGTGTGAGGAGGTAACAAGAGAGGAGGAGAGTAGGATATCATGAGCAGAGCGAAGGGGACGGGAGGAAAAGTATCTGGAGACAAGGTCTGAGATGTAGGGGGGAGCTGTGCAGTTGAGGGCTTTGTATGTCAGAATGAGGATTTTGTGTTTTATTCTGGAGACAAGAGGAAGCCAGTGAAGGGATTGGTGAAGTGATTGGCAGAGAGGTGCAGCAGATGAAGAGCGACGTGTAGAATAGGTCAGGAAGATGAGTCTGGCAGAGGCATTTATTATGGATTGTAAAGGAGCTAGGCGGCAGCTGGGGAGACCAGAGAGGACAGAGTTGCAGTAATCGAGTCGGGAAAGGATGAGAGAGTGGATCCTGTGTAAGGAAATGTCTAATTTTAGGGATGTTTTTAAGGTGGAAGCGGCAGACTTTAGCCAAGGACTGAATGTGAGGAGTGAAAGAAAGAGCTGAGTCAAATGTGACCCCAAGACATCAAGCATGCAGGGTAGGGGTAATGACTGAGTTCTCAACAGTTATAGAGAGATTGGGGGTGGAGATTTTGGAAGAAGGGGGGGAAATAAGGAGCTCAGTTTTGGAGAGATTTAGTGAGGTAGTGAGAGGACACCCAAGAAGAGATGTGAGAAAGACAATTAGTGACACGGGTTAGCAAGGAAGGAGATAGGTCAGGTTCAGAGAAGTAGATTTGGGTGTCGTTGACATACAAATGATATTGGAAACCGTGGGATTTAATTAGGGAACCAAATGATGACGTGTAGATTGAGAAGAGAAGGGGACCGAGGACAGGGCCTTGCGGTACTCTGACAGAAAGTGGTGACGGGGCAGAGGAGGCCCCAGAGCAGGTTACACTAAAGGTACAGTTTCACAGGTAGGAAGAGAACCAAAAGAGGGCTGTGTCACAAATGCTGAAGGATTAAAGGGTTTGGAGCAAAAGAAGGTGGTCAACAGTATCAAAGACTGCGGACAGATCAAGATGAATAAGCAGAGAGAAGTGTGCTTTTGATTTTGCTGTAAGTAGGTCGTTGGTAACCTTAATGATTGCTGTCTCTGTGGAGAGATAGGGACGAAATCCAGATTGCAGTGGGTCAAGGAGGGAGTTTAATGTAAGGAAATTATATAGACGTACATATACTAGCTTTTCGAGAAGCTTTGAGGCAAGAGGGAGGAGGGAAATAGTTCGGAAGTTGGATGGGGAGGTTGGATCAAGGGAAGGTTTTTTGAGGATAGGTGTGACCAGTGAATGTTTCAGAGATGAGGGAAATATACTGGTACTGAGGGAGAGGTTAAAAATGTGTTAGTATAGGGGTAAGGGTGGCAGAGAGTGAGGGGAGTAGCTGTGAGGGGGTAGGGTCAAGGGGACAGGTAGTAAGGTGGGAGCGCAGTATAAGTATAAAATATTCTTTTTATTTGTAATTATATATTTTAAATGCTGTATTTCTGTATATATATAATATACTGTAGGTATACATATATACTCGAGAGTAGCAGTACATGGAGCTGGAGATAACCAGTGATTGATGAGTATGCATATATGCTGCCCCTGATTCTTTAAGTTCAGGACCAGTAGTGCATTACCCGTCCGGAGGTGTTTAATCACTCTGCAATAGCGCAGTAAGAAAATCGTCTATCACATAAACGTTCAGAGAAAAATGTGTTGGAGAATTTGATTATTGAAAAAACCTGTGTTTAAAGGGACACTGAACCCAAATGTTTTCTTTCATGATTCAGATAGAGCATACAATTTTAAGCAACTTTCTAATTTACTCCTTTTATCAATATTTTTTCATTCTCTTGGTATCTTTATTTAAAATTCAAGAATGTAAGTTTAGATGCCGGCCCATTTTTGGTGAGCAACCTGTGTTGTTCTTGCTGATTGGTGGATAAATTCACCCACCTATAAACAAGTGCTGTCCAGAGTGCTGAACCAAACACATAGCTTAGATGCCTTCTTTTTCAAATAAAGATAGCAAGAGAGCGAAGAAAAATTGATAATAGGAGTAAATTAGAAAGTTGCTTAAAATTGCTGCTCTATATGAATCACAAAAGAAAAAAAATTAACCTCTGCAAATCTATGAATTTTGCAATTTTTGACTTGAGATTTTCTGGTGAGGTTTTTTTTCTGTGATTAATTAGTTTCACCGACAGGTTTTATGTATTTAACCACTGTGTGTGTGTTAAACACATAGTAAAAGAAAGGCATTTCTTAAAAAGTTAAAACACTCAAATCAAATCGAGTATTTTAATTGTCGCTAGAACGGCCTTTATAAAAATATTAGAAACCAAAGTTACATGTATTAAAGTTGGTGAAAATACCCTGGATGTCCGATATCAGCCTTAAAGGAATAGTCTAGTCAAAATTAAAGGTTCATGATTCAGATAGAGCATGCTCTTTTAAGCAATATTCTAATTTACTCCTATTATCATTTTTTTTCAGTCTCTTGGTATCTTTAGTTGAAAAAGCAAGAATGTAAGCTTAGGAACAGGCAAATTTTTGGTTCAGAACGTGGGTAGCGCTTGCTGATTGGTGGCTACATTTAGGCACCAATCAGCAAGCGCTACCAAGGTGCTGAACCAAAGTTGGGCCGTCTCCTAAGCTTACATTCTTGATTTTTGAAATAAAGATACCAAGAGAACGAAGAAAAAAATGTTAATAGGAGTAAATTAGAAAGTTGCCTAATATTGTAGCTGTATCTGAATTATGAAATATAGGTTCAGTATCCTTTTATGAACTTGTATTTTAATTAAATCTATTTAGCAATTTATTTAAAGGAACATGAAACCCAAGTGTTCTTTTATTATTCAGATAGAGAATGTAATATTGAACAACTTTCTAATTTATTTCCGTTATCTAATTTATTTTGCTCTCTTGATATCCTTTGTTGAAAACTATACCTAGGTAGGCTCAGGAGCAGCTGATTGGTGGCTGCACATAGATGCCTCATGTTATTGGCTCACCCATGTGCATTGCTGTTTTTTCATCAAAAGATATCAAGAGAATAAAGCTAATGAGATAATAAAACTAAATTGGAAAGTTGTTTACAACTGTGTTCTCTATCTGAATAATGAATGAAAAAAATGCGGGTCTCATGTCCCTTTAATGATTATTTCAGCTTGTTTTTAGTAATGATCTGTGTCTAATTTAATACAAACCCTTAAAGGGACAAGAAACCACAATAGTTTATTTCATGATTTGGATAGAACATACAGTATGAAACAACTTTTCAATTTACGTCTGTTTTCAAGTTTGCTTTATTCTCTTGTTATCCTTTGCTGGAGGAACAGCACTGCACTACTGGCAGTTAGCGTAACACATCTATTTAGCCAATCACAAGAGACAAATGTGTGCAGGCACCAATCAGCAGCAGCTCCCACTAGTGTAGGATATGTGTATATTCTTTTCCAACAAGGGATACCAAGAGAACAAAGCACATTTGAAAATAGAAGTGAATTTAAAAGTGTCTTAAAATGACACTCTCTATCTGAATCCTGCAAGTTTAATTTTAATTTTCATATCCCTTTAAAGGTAATAGAAGTCCCAAAGCCTATTCAAAGGTAAGTCCTCTCTATAGCAGCAATGCACTACTGTGAGCTAGCTGAACACATCTGGTGAGTCAATGACAAGAAGCATATGTATATTGCCACCCAAAAGAAGTGTGTTACAATAGTTAAACACTGTGCTTTTTAATAGAACAATTTCATTTTTTTTTCAAGAGCAGTTCATCAATTAACCTCTTGGAAAGTCTGGTGGAATTGTTGTGGTCTCTTTTGCTGTGAGAAATTTGGAAGATATGCTAATGAACTTGTGCTTATGAATAAGCAGAATATTGCAGGGTCAATTAATTGTCACCATATTAAAGGAACATTAACCACTTTGAGATGGTAATAAAAAAAGATAAATCTTACATAAAAACAAATCTGCACTATACTTTCATGATTTATTTTGTCCCCTTTTCAGGTAATTTAATTGTGAAATTATGAGCTTTTCAGTTCCTGTTATAAATGGAAGTGCAGAACACTGTTATATTCCATACAGCCATTGTCTGCACACTCTAGTGACCTATTTATGCCTGTCCCTAATTGGCTAAAGCAGAGAAGGCAACCTAAGTTACAACATGGCAGCTCCCATTGTTTTATAGACATTACAACTTTACACTTATTTTGTCAATATTTAAACAACTAATGAAACTTTGAAAAATAAATCTACATGTTATTCTCAGACTAATCTTTTCTTTGAATGCATCTAGCATTTGTTTAGTGTTTAATGTCCCTTTAAGTACAGTGGAGTCCCTATAGCTCTCTGGGAAAAAGTGCAATAAGGAAACTTTTCAGAAGTGTTTTATAGCAAATGCAGCCAAACTAAATAACAAATCTATAGTGGATGATTTTTATTACTTGCCTAAAAAAAGGAGGGTCAATGTTGACTTTAACGTCCCTTTAAGCAACTGAAATGTCCCTGTGTTGAAGTCCTCTCTTTCCTATTTATACAGGACAGACATAGCAATTGTAAATGGTCTGCTACATTAGATTCATTCTTGTACCTTTATTATTAGGTCCTAAAGAAGGAAACGCTAATTGCACCACCGTCATTCCCTCTAGAATCCGCAAGTAATGGTAGCCGGACCAGTGCCTAAAAAAGCCCAAGAAACAGACCCCTCACCTTCTGTACCATTGTGTGTACAGCTTTTAGACTGAGGACTATAGAATAGCTACACTACATTACACATCAATGAGGGCAGACCACTGACAATTACTTCAGGGTAATAATACAACGTTTAGCACTTTCTATAGAAAATAGTAAGAGCTGTTATCAGCACTTTTGTTAAGTGGTTTTAGTTTATTGATTTATAACCTCTAATTTAATGGTTTTAGAGCTGCATATTATATTTTATGACTAATACACTATTAACTATATGGCCATTGTAATCTGATAGTAGGCGAGCTTACGCTCTATCTTGGCAATAGAGCTTTATTGTGTGTGACTGTGTGTGTGTGTGTGAGTGTGTATGTATGTGTGTGTGTATGCATGTGTGTGTGTTTGTATGTGTGTTTGTATGTGTGTTTGTATGTGTATTTGTGTATGCATGTGTTTGTGTGAGTATGCATGTGTGTGTGTATGTATGTATGTGTGTGTATGCATGTGTGTGTGCATGTGTGTATGCGTGTGTGTATATGTATGTATGTGTGTGTATGTGTGTATGCATGTGTGTATGTGTGTATGTATGTGTGTGTATGTCTGTGTGTATGTTTGTGTGTATGTATGCATGTGTGTGTGTGTATGTATGTGTATGTATGTGTGTGTATGTGTGTGTGTGTATGTTTGTGTGTATGTATGCATGTGTGTGTGTATGTATATGTGTGTATGTATGTATGCGTGTGTGTATGCATGTGTGTGTGTATGTGTGTATGCGTGTGTGTATGTGTATGTATGTGTGTATGTGTGTATGCATGTGTGTATGTGTGTATGTATATGTGTGTATGTGTGTGTATGTTTGTGTGTATGTATGCATGTGTGTGTGTGTATGCATGTGTGTATGTATGCCTGTGTGTATGTGTGTGTATGCGTGTGTATGCATATGTGTGTGTGTGTGTTTGTATGTGTGTATTCGTGTGTGTGTGTATGTATGCATGGGTGTGTATGCGTGTGTCTATGCGTGTGTCTATGTGTGTATGTATGCATGTGTGTGTGTGTGTATGCATGTGTGTGTGTATGTATGCCTGTGTGTGTGTGTATGCGTGTGTATGCATGTGTATGTGTGTGTGTATGTGTATGTGTGTGTGTATGCATGTGTGTGTTTGTATGTGTATGTGTATGTGTGTGTGTGTGTATGCATGTGTGTGTGTATGTGTGTGTATGCATGTGTGTGTTTGTATGTGTATGTGTGTGTGAGTGTATGCTTGTGTATGTGAGTGTGTATGCATGTGTGTGCGTGTACGTGTGTGTGTGTATACATGTGTATGCATGTGTGTGTATGCGTGTGTGTATGCATGTGTGTGTGTGTATGCATGTGTGTGTGTATCTGGGTGTTTAAATGTGTGTATGCGTGTGCGTGTGTATGTATGTGTGTGTGTGTGTGTGCATGTGTGTGTGTATGTGTGTGTTTGCATGTGTGTATTTGTGTATGTGTATGTGTGTGCATGTGTGTGTGTATGTGTGTGTATGCATGTGTGTGTGTATGTGTGTGTTTAAATGTGTGTATGCGTGTGCATGTGTATGTATGTGTGTGTGTGTGCATGTGTGTGTTTGCATGTGTGTATTTGTGTATGTGTGTGCATGTGTGTGTGTATGTGTGTGTATGCATGTGTGTGTGTATGTGTGTGTTTAAATGTGTGTATGCGTGTGCATGTGTGTGTGTGTGTTCATGTGTGTGTGTATGTGTGTGTTTGCATGTGTGTATTTGTGTATGTGTATGTGTGTGCATGTGTGTGTGTATAGGTGTGTATGTGAGTATGCACAGTGAGGGAAAATTTTTTTTATCCCCTGCTGATTTTGTACGTTTGCCCACTGACAAAAAAATGATTAGTCTATAATTTTAATGGTAGGTTTATTTGAACAGTGAGAGAGAGAATAACAACAAAAAATCCAGAAAACTCATTTAATTTTTTTTTTTATTGATTTGCATTTTAATGAATCAAATAAGTATTTGACCCCTTTGCAAAACATAACTTAGTACTTGGTGGCAAAACCCTTGTTGGCAATCACAGAGGTCAGACGTTTCTTGTAGTTGGCCACCAGGTTTGCACACATCTCAGGAGGGATTTTGTCTCACTCATCTTTGCATATCCTCTCCAAGCCATTAAGGTTTTGAGGCTGACGTTTGGCAACTCGAACCTTTAGCTCCCTCCACAGATTTTCTATGGGATTAAGGTCTGGAGATTGGCTAGGCCACTCCAGGACCTTAATGTGCTTCTTCTTGAGTCATTTCTTTGTTGCCTTGGCTGTGTGCTTTGGGTCATTATCATGCTGGAATACCCATCCATGACCAATTTTCAATGCCCTGGCTCTGGCTGAGGGAAGGATTTGACGGTACATGGACCCATCCATCGTCCCTTTGATACAGGGAAGTTGTGCTGTCCCCTTAGCAGAAAAACATGCTCAAAGCATAATGTTTCCACCTCCATGTTTGATAGTGGGGATGGTGTTCTTGGGGTCATAGACAGCATTCCTCCTCCTCCAAACACGGCGAGTTGAGTTAATGCCAAAGAGCTTGATTTTGGTCTCATCTGACTACAACACTTTCACCCAGTTCTCCTCTGAATCATCCAGATGTTCATTGGCAAACGTCAGCCTGGACATGTGCTTTCTTGAGCAGGGATACCATGCGGGCACTGCAGAATTTCAGTCCTTTACAGCGTAGTGTGTTGCCAATTGTTTTCTTGGTGACTATGGTCCCAGCTGCCTTAAGATTATTGACAAGGTCCTCCCGTGTAGTTCTGGGCTACTTCCTCACCGTTCGCATGATCATTGAAACTTCACAAGGTCACAAGGTGAGATCTTGCACGGAGCCCCAGACCGAGGGAGATTGACAGTTATTTTGTGTTTCCTCCATTTGCGAATAATCGCACCAACTGTTGTCACCTTCTCACCAAGCTGCTTGGCGATTGTCTTGTAGCCCATTCCAGCCATGTGTAGGTCTACAATCTTGTCCTTGACATCCTTGGACAGCTCTTTGGTCTGGCCATAGTGGAGAGTTTGAAATCTGATTGATTGATTGCTTCTGTGGACAGGTGTCTTTTATATAGGTAACAAGCTGAGATAAGGAGCACTCCCTTTAAGACAGTGCTCCTAATCTCAGCTCATTACCGGTATAAAAGACACCTGGGAGCCAGAAATTTTGCTGATTGATAGGGGATCAAATACTTATTTCGCTCATTAAGATCCAAATCAATTTATACATTTTTTTAAATGCGTTTTTCTGGATTTTTTTTAATTGTTATTCTGTCTCTCACTATACAAATAAACCTACCATTAAAATTATAGACTGATCATTTCTTTGTCAGTGGGCAAACGTACAAAATCAGCAAGGGATCAAATATTTTCCCCCCTCACTGTATGAGTGTATGTATGTGTATAGGTGTGCATGTATGTGTATGTATGTGTGTATGTATGTGTGTGTGTGTCTGTGAAAATATGTGTGTATAATTGTGTGTGGGTGTGTATGTATGTGTCTGTGTGTGGTTTTTGTGTGTTTGAATGTGTGTGTATTGTGTGTGCTGTGTCTGTATGTGTGTTTGTGTGTGTATGTGTGTGTGTATATGTGTGTATAGGGGTGTGCATGTGTGGGTGTGTATGTATGTGTTTGCGTGTGTTTTTTTTGTGTGTGTATGTATGTGTGTTTGTGTGTGTGTCTGTGTAAATTTGTCTATAGGTGTATGTATGTGTCTGTGTGGTTTTTGTGTATGTGTGTATTGTGTGTGTGTGCTGTGTCTGCATGTGTGTTTTTGTGTGTATTTGTATATGTGTGTATAGGTGTGTGGGTGTCTATGTATTTGTCTGTGTGTGGTTTTTGTGTGTGTGAATGTGTGTGTGTGTGGTGTGTGTCTATGTGTATGTGTTTATAGGTGTGTGTGTATGTGTGGTGTTTGTGTGTAGGTGTGTCCATGTATTTGTGTGTGTGTGTATAGGTGTTTGTATGTATTATTATTTATTCTTATCAGGTATTTGTAGAGCACCAACAGGTTCCGCAGCACTATATGTATGTGTGTGTATGTGAGTTTGTGTGTGTGTCGTGTGTGTGCATGTGTGCGGTGTGTGTGTATGTATGCATGTGTGTGGTGTGTGTGTACATGTGTGTGGTGTGTGCATGTGTGTGGTGTGTGTATACATGTGTGTGGTGTGTGTGCATGTGTGTGGTGTGTGTGTACATGTATGTGGTGTGTGTACATGTGTGTGGTGTGTGTGTGCATGTGTGTGGTGTGTGTACATGTGTGTGGTGTGTGTGTACATGTATGTGGTGTGTGTGCATGTGTGTGGTGTGTGTACATGTGTGTGGTGTGTGTGTACATGTGTGTGGTGTGTGTGCAAGTGTGTGGTGTGTATGCATCTGTGTGGTGTGTGTGTGTGTATGTGTGTGTACATGTGTGTGGTGTGTGTGAGTACATGTGTGCGGTGTGTGTGTGTACATGTGGGTGGTGTGTGTGCATGTGTGTGGTGTGTGTGTACATGTGTGTGGTGTGTGTGAGTACATGTGTGTACATGTGTGTGGTGTGTGTGCATGTGTGTGGTGTGTGTACATGTGTGTAGTGTGTGAGTACATGTGTGTAGTGTGTGTGCATGTGTGTGGTGTGTGTGCATGTGTGTGGTGTGTGTACATGTGTGTGGTGTGTGTGTACATGTGTGTGGTGTGTGTGTGTGCATGTGTGTGGTGTGTATGCATCTCTGTGGTGTGTGTACATGTGTGTGGTGTGTGTGTACATGTGTGTGGTGTGTGTGTACATGTGTGTGGTGTGTGTGTGCATGTGTGTGGTGTGTGTGTACATGTGTGTGGTGTGTGTGTACATGTGTGTGGTGTGTGTGTACATGTGTGTGGTGTGTGTGTGTGCATGTGTGTGGTGTGTATGCATCTGTGTGGTGTGTGTACATGTGTGTGGTGTGTGTACATGTGTGTAGTGTGTGTGCATGTGTGTGGTGTGTGTGTACATGTGTGTGGTGTGTGTGTACATGTGTGGTGTGTGTGTGCATGTGTGTGGTGTGTATGCATCTGTGTGGTGTGTGTGTATGTGTGTGGTGTGTGTACATGTGTGTGGTGTGTGTACATGTGTGTGGTGTGTACATGTGTGGTGTGTGTGTATGTGTGCATGTGTGTGTGTGTACATGCAACATGCAGAGTAGTTTCTAAATTCACGTTGTATCTAGACAGGAAGACGTTAACTATTTAAAGCATATCTGTGTGTCGGTAGGATGGGGTTAACTGCTTTTTGTGTGTCTAGTCAGGATGACAAGATGATCTCTGGCAGGAAGGGGTTGTTAACTGCTCAGCTGTAAGAACAGTATCTACAAATGGAGCGTTAACTGCGATAGAAGTAAAAAGCCCAAGTTAAAATATGGCATGCACCTTCACGTATTCCCCCATAGAAGTCAATGGAGCAAAAAAAAGTGGGAAAAAACCAAAATCCGACTTGTGCACAAACCCGACCGCATAATCTCATATGCGCGAACTCGACATAAAAATATGAATAATTCACATTCCAATGTTCTTCACATAGAAGAATATGTTCTATTTTTTTATACATACATAACTCTACATATATCTTTGGTATTATATATATCTATACCTATATTTATACATGATTACATATATGTACAGTATATATATCTATACCTATATTTATACATGATTATATATATGTACAGTATATATATCTATACCTATATTTATACATGATTATATATATATATATATATATGTACAGTATATATATCTATACCTATATTTATACATGATTATATATATGTACAGTATATATATATATCTATTCCTATATTTATACATGATTATATATATGTACAGTATATATATATATATCTATACCTATATTTATACATGATTATATATATGTACAGTATATATATCTATACCTATATTTATACATGATTATATATATGTACAGTATATATATCTATACCTATATTTATACATGATTATATATAAATATGTACAGTATATATATCTATACCTATATTTATACATGATTATATATATGTACAGTATATATATATCTATACCTATATTTATACATGATTATATATATGTACAGTATATATATCTATACCTATAGTTATACATGATTATATATATGTACAGTATATATATATATATATATATATATATATATATATATATATATATATATATACCTATATTTATACATGATTATATATATGTACAGTATATATATATCTATACCTATATTTATACATGATTATATATATGTACAGTATATATATCTATACCTATATTTATACATGATTATATATATGTACAGTATATATATATCTATACCTATATTTATACATGATTATATATATGTACCGTATATATATATCTATACCTATATTTATACATGATTATATATATGTACAGTATATATATCTATACCTATATTTATACATGATTATATATATGTACAATATATATATATATATCTATACCTATATTTATACATGATTATATATATGTACAGTATATATATCTATACCTATATTTATACATGATTATATATATGTACAGTATATATATCTATACCTATATTTATACATGATTATATATATGTACAGTATATATATATCTATACCTATATTTATACATGATTATATATATATGTACAGTATATATATATCTATACCTATATTTATACATGATTATATATATGTACAGTATATATATCTATACCTATATTTATACATGATTATATATATACAGTATATATATTTATACATGATTATATATATGTACAGTATATATATCTATACTTATATTTATAGATGATTATATATATGTACAGTATATATATCTATACCTATATTTATACATGATTATATATATGTACATTATATATATCTATACCTATATTTATACATGATTATATATATGTACAGTATATATATACCTATATTTATACATGATTATATATATATGTACAGTATATATATCTATACCTATATTTATACATGATTATATATATGTACAGTATATATATCTATACCTATATTTATACATGATTATATATATGTACATTATATATATCTATACCTATATTTATACATGATTATATATATGTACAGTATATATATCTATACCTATATTTATACATGATTATATATATGTACAGTATATATCTATACCTATATTTATACATGATTATATATATGTACAGTATATATATCTATACCTATATTTATACATGATTATATATATGTACAGTATATATATATCTATACCTATATTTATACATGATTATATATATGTACAGTATATATATCTATACCTATATTTATACATGATTATATATATGTACAGTATATATATATCTATACCTATATTTATACATGATTATATATATGTACATTATATATATATCTATACCTATATTTATACATGATTATATATATGTACAGTATATATATATATATATATATATATATATATACCTATATTTATACATGATTATATATATATGTACAGTATATATATCTATACCTATATTTATACATGATTATATATATGTACAGTATATATATATATCTATACCTATATTTATACATGATTATATATATGTACAGTATATATATATATATATACCTATATTTATACATGAATATATATATGTACAGTATATATATGTATACCTATATTTATACATGATTATATATATGTACAGTATATATATATCTATACCTATATTTATACATGATTATATATATGTACAGTATATATATATATATATCTATACCTATATTTATACATGATTATATATATGTACAGTATATATATCTATACCTATATTTATACATGATTATATATATGTACATTATATATATCTATACCTATATTTATACATGATTATATATATGTACATTATATATATCTATACCTATATTTATACAGGATTATATATATGTACAGTATATATATCTATACCTATATTTATACATGATTATATATATACAGTATATATATTTATACATGATTATATATATGTACAGTATATATATCTATACCTATATTTATACATGATTATATATATGTACATTATATATATCTATACCTATATTTATACATGATTATATATGTACAGTATATATATATCTATACCTATATTTATACATGATTATATATATATGTACAGTATATATATATCTATACCTATATTTATACATGATTATATATATGTACAGTATATATATCTATACCTATATTTATACATGATTATATATATGTACAGTATATATATATACCTATATTTATACATGATTATATATATGTACAGTATATATATATATATATATATATATATATACCTATATTTATACATGATTATATATATGTACATTATATATATCTATACCTATATTTATACATGATTATATATATGTACAGTATATATATACCTATATTTATACATGATTATATATATGTACAGTATATATATCTATACCTATATTTATACATGATTATATATATGTACAGTATATATATATCTATGAAGGAATAAGTAAAATGTGTCTCCTCAGTAAACTGAGTTGACACAAGTGATACTCTGTAGTGGGCGCTGGTCAATAAGTGAATAGGAGATAGTGGCGGCTATATAGGACAGATACTGGGAGGGTTAAAAGGCCCTAGACAGTAAGAGTAAATATATATATTAAAAGGTGGATACAGCGCCTATATGTCCAATATACTGTTGGGGTATGTGAGGATTAAATGTTGTGACAAAAAGAAAAAATACACTAATAAAAGATACAATGATAAAAGAAAATTAAAAAAATAATAAACAATAAAAAATAATGTTAAAAAATAAAATAAATTAAATAATAGTCCAGCTAAAAATAGCATATGAAATATATGAACTTAGAAGTAGTGTTCATACGAGTCCTAAAAATGGTATAATTCGTAATGAGTCTCCAAACGTAGTGGTTATACAGTTATAGTTGGTATATAATACCCTTACCAGATATTACCTCAATCGAATGAGGTAAGTATGCCGCACTGGGGGTATATATAGATGATTAGATTTCCTCCTTGTATCCTGCTGTGCCTCTTTGTGGTATTCGTTACCCTCTTGGAGTATGCAGGGATATGTTTCTGATGATGAATTACTCCCTTACACTTCCTGTGGGTTAATGGTTCGCCTCTTGGAGTGCTCTTTCTGTTCTGGTATTAACTTTCTCCAGCGTGAAGATACCTGTAAGATCGATCTCAGAAGGAGCTGAGAAATCTGAAAGTGGATTTGAGTTAAACACTTCCTAGACTTATTAAACTGGGCACGCCCCGACAGCAGCGTGATTATATATATGTACAGTATATATATATATATATATATCTATACCTATATTTATACATGATTATATATATGTACAGTATATATATATCTATACCTATATTTATACATGATTATATATATGTACAGTATATATATCTATACCTATATTTATACATGATTATATATATGTACAGTATATATATATCTATACCTATATTTATACATGATTATATATATGTACCGTATATATATATCTATACCTATATTTATACATGATTATATATATGTACAGTATATATATCTATACCTATATTTATACATGATTATATATATGTACAATATATATATATATATCTATACCTATATTTATACATGATTATATATATGTACAGTATATATATCTATACCTATATTTATACATGATTATATATATGTACAGTATATATATCTATACCTATATTTATACATGATTATATATATATGTACAGTATATATATATATATCTATACCTATATTTATACATGATTATATATATGTACAGTATATATATATCTATACCTATATTTATACATGATTATATATATGTACAGTATATATATCTATACCTATATTTATACATGATTATATATATGTACAATATATATATATATATCTATACCTATATTTATACATGATTATATATATGTACAGTATATATATCTATACCTATATTTATACATGATTATATATATGTACAGTATATATATCTATACCTATATTTATACATGATTATATATATGTACAGTATATATATCTATACCTATATTTATACATGATTATATATATGTACAGTATATATATATATCTATACCTATATTTATACATGATTATATATATATATATGTACAGTATATATATATATCTATACCTATATTTATACATGATTATATATATGTACAGTATATATATCTATACCTATATTTATACATGATTATATATATACAGTATATATATTTATACATGATTATATATATGTACAGTATATATATCTATACTTATATTTATAGATGATTATATATATGTACAGTATATATATCTATACCTATATTTATACATGATTATATATATGTACATTATATATATCTATACCTATATTTATACATGATTATATATATGTACAGTATATATATATATATACCTATATTTATACATGATTATATATATGTACAGTATATATATCTATACCTATATTTATACATGATTATATATATGTACAGTATATATATCTATACCTATATTTATACATGATTATATATATGTACATTATATATATCTATACCTATATTTATACATGATTATATATATGTACAGTATATATATCTATACCTATATTTATACATGATTATATATATGTACAGTATATATATCTATACCTATATTTATACATGATTATATATATATGTACAGTATATATATCTATACCTATATTTATACATGATTATATATATGTACAGTATATATATATCTATACCTATATTTATACATGATTATATATATGTACAGTATATATATATCTATACCTATATTTATACATGATTATATATATGTACAGTATATATATATCTATACCTATATTTATACATGATTATATATATGTACATTATATATATATCTATACCTATATTTATACATGATTATATATATGTACAGTATATATATATATATATATATATATATACCTATATTTATACATGATTATATATATGTACAGTATATATATCTATACCTATATTTATACATGATTATATATATGTACAGTATATATATATCTATACCTATATTTATACATGATTATATATATGTACAGTATATATATATATATATATATATATACCTATATTTATACATGAATATATATATGTACAGTATATATATCTATACCTATATTTATACATGATTATATATATGTACAGTATATATATATCTATACCTATATTTATACATGATTATATATATGTACAGTATATATATATATATATCTATACCTATATTTATACATGATTATATATATGTACAGTATATATATCTATACCTATATTTATACATGATTATATATATGTACATTATATATATCTATACCTATATTTATACATGATTATATATATGTACATTATATATATCTATACCTATATTTATACATGATTATATATATGTACAGTATATATATCTATACCTATATTTATACATGATTATATATATACAGTATATATATTTATACATGATTATATATATGTACAGTATATATATCTATACCTATATTTATACATGATTATATATATGTACATTATATATATCTATACCTATATTTATACATGATTATATATGTACAGTATATATATATCTATACCTATATTTATACATGATTATATATATGTACAGTATATATATATCTATACCTATATTTATACAT
>NC_069499.1:1568417813-1568440313 GCF_027579735.1 Bombina bombina | reverse complement strand
CTGGCCTTTAGTTGGTGTATGCTGCTGTCACTAGATGTATTGTGCAGGGAGTGGATTTAATTATCTCTCTTCACACACTCTGAAGTATCCAGCAGTCTGGCGTAAGGAACAGAAATGTTTTTGTGTTCTTTTGCATTAAGTTTAAATAAATTATGGATTTCTATTGATTCTTTTTCCTTCCTACGTGCGTGATCTTTTATCACAATTTATTTGCAGACTCAGTGGCTGTGCTGCACCTTAATGGAAAAAGAAAAGAAAAATAATACTATACTATAGGTGCCGTTGTTACTTCTCCTGAGGGTTCTTCAACCTATCACAGTAAATCTGTGCTCCTGAATGATGTATGAAATGAAAATAATAAATGTTTTGTAATCAGATTCTCTGTAGCTATCTCACGTCTAAACTCGTGACATACAACACAGCACCTAATATCAATGTGACCTGTGTGTCACTTTCCCAGCTACCATAGTCAATATATATGACGGCAGTATACCTGCTGTTATTCAGTGTTAGTGCTAATTGGAGACAGTCCTGGATTCCTGACAAGCTCATAAATCACAATTTACCAGGGTCTGATACCCCTTAACATTACAAGAAAACATTAGAAAATACTTACGGCTAGATTTAGAGTTCTGCGGCCAAAGGGGTGCGTTAGCTACACGTGTATTTTCCCCCTGCACGTTTTAAATACCGCTGGTATTTAGAGTTCACAGAAGGGCTGCGTTAGGCTCCAAAAAGGGAGCATAGAGCATAATTTACCGCCACTGCAACTCTCAATACCAGCGGTGCTTACGGACGCGGCCAGCTTCAAAAACGTGCTCATGCACGATTCCCCCATAGGAAACAATGGTGCAGTTTGGGCTGAAAAAAAACACCTGCAAAAGAGCAGCGTTCAGCTCTTAACGCAGCCCCATTGTTTCCTATGGGGAAACACTTCCTATGTCTGCACCTAACACCCTAACATGTACCCCGAGTCTAAAAACCCCTAGCCTTACACTTATTAACCCCTAATCTGCAGCCCCCGCTATCGCTGACCCCTGCATATTATTTTTAACCCCTAATCTGCCGCTCCATACACCACCGCAACCTACATTATACCTATGTACCCCTAATCTGCTGCCCCTAACACCGCCGACCCCTATATTATATTTATTAACCCCTAATCTGCCGCCCCCAATGTCACCGCCACCTACCTACAATTATTAACCCCTAATCTGCCGACCGGACCTCACCGCTACTATAATAAATGTATTAACCCCTAAAGCTAAGTCTAACCCTAACCCTAATATAATATAATAATTTTCTAACTAAATAAAATAAATCTTATTAAATAAATTAATCCCATTTAAAGCTAAATACTTACCTGTAAAATAAACCCTAATATAGCTACAATATAAATAATAATTATATTGTAGCTATTTTAGGATTAATATTTATTTTACAGGCAACTTTGTATTTATTTTAACCAGGTACAATAGCGATTAAATAGTTAAGAACTATTTAATAGCTACCTAGTTCAAAAAAAATTACAAAATTACCTGTAAAATAAATCCTAACCTAAGTTACAATTAAACCTAACACTACACTATCAATAAATAAATTAAATAAACTACCTACAATTACCTACAATTATATTAACTAAACTAAATTGCAAAAAACAAACATTAAATTACAAAAAAACCCCCACTAAATTACAAAAATTAAAAAAAGATTACAAGAATTTTAAACTAATTACACCTACTCTAAGCCCCCTAAAAAAATAACAAAGCCCCCCAAAATAAAAAAATGCTCTACCCTATTCTAAAATAAAAATTGTAAAGCTCTTTTACCTTACCAGCCCTTAAAAGGGCCTTTTGCGGGGCATGCCCCAAAGAATTCTGCTCTTTTGCCTGTAAAAAAAACATACAATACCCCCCCAACATTACAACCCACCACCCACATACCCCTAATCTAATCCAAAGCCCCCTTAAATAAACCTAACACTACCCCCTGAAGATCTTCCTACCTTGAGTCGTCTTCACTCAGCCGAGCTGAATTCATCATCCAATCCGGGCGATGTCTTCATCCAAGCGGGGGCTGAAGAGGTCCATCATCCGGCTGAAGTCTTCATCCAAGCGGGGGCTGAAGAGGTCCATCATCCGGCTGAAGTCTTCTATCAAGCGGCATCTTCAATCTTCTTTCTTCCAGCTCCATCTTCATCCCGCCGACGCGGAACATCCTTCCTCCACGACGAACTCCCGACGAATGAAGGTTCCTTTAAGGGACGTCATCCAAGATGGCGTCCCTCAAATTCCGATTGGCTGATAGGATTCTATCAGCCAATCGGAATTAAGGTAGGAAAATTCTGATTGGCTGATTGAATCAGCCAATCAGATTCAAGTTCAATCCGATTGGCTGATTGGATCAGCCAATCAGATTGAGCTCGCATTCTATTGGCTGATCGGGGGGCTTTGTTATTTTATTAGGGGGCTTAGAGTTGGTGTAATTAGCTTAAAATTGTTGTAATATTTTTATAATGTTTGTAAATAATTTTTTTATTTTTTGTACTTTAGATAGTGTATTTATTTGTATTTATTTGTAGGTATTTGTATTTAATTTATTTAATTTATTTAATGATAGTGTAGTGTTATGTTTAATTGTACTGGTAATTTACTGGTAATTTTGTATTTCTTTTAGCTAAGTAGTTATTAAATAGTTAATAACTATTTAATAGCTATTGTACCTAGTTAAAATAAATACAAAGTTGCCTGTAAAATAAATATTAATCCTAAAATAGCTACACTATAATTATTATTTATATTGTAGCTATATTAGGGTTTATTTTAGCTTTAAAAAGGATAAATTTATTTAATAAGATTTATTTTATTTCGTTAGATAAAAATTATATTTAACTTAGGGGGGTGTTAGGGTTAGGGTTAGACTTAGCTTTAGGGGTTAATACATTTATTAGAGTAGCGGCGAGGTCCGGTCGGCAGATTAGGGGTTAATAATTGTAGGTAGGTAGCGGCGACGTTGGGGGAGGCAGATTAGGGATTAATAAATATTATGTAGGTGTCGGCGGTGTTAGGGGCAGCAGATTAGGGGTACATAGGGATAATGTAGGTGGCGGCGGTGTGTGGTAAGCAGATTAGGGGTTAAAAAAATTTAATAGAGTGGCGGCGATGTGGGGGGGCCTCGGTTTATGGGTACATAGGTAGTTTATGGGTGTTAGTGTACTTTAGAGCACAGTAGTTAAGAGCTTTATGAACCAGCGTTAGCCCAGAAAGCTCTTAACTCCTGGCTTTTCTCTGCGGCTGGAGTCTTGTCGTTAGATTTCTAACGCTCACTTCAGCCAAGACTCTAAATACCGGCGTTAGAAAGATCCCATTGAAAATATAGGATACGCAATTGGCGTAGCGGGATCTGCGGTATGGAAAAGTCGTGGCTGGAAAGTGAGCGTTAGACCCTTTCATGACTGACTCTAAATACCAGCGGGCGGTAAAAACCAGCGTTAGGACCCCCTAACGCTGGTTTTGACGGCTAACGCAGAACTCTAAATCTAGGCGTATAAAAATAAAAGAGTTATTACATTATTCACAAATCCTTGTTGCAGAACGTGGTTGTTTGTGAATTTGCAGAACAAACACTCAGCAGAGGTGTGGTCAGCAGACTTACAGAGGGAATATAAACAATGCTAGATGCAAACTGTTAAAGGGACATTGTACACTAGATTTTTATTTGCATAAATGTTTTGTAGATGATGCAGTTATATAGCCCATCTGGGGGTGTTTTTGTAACAATGTATAGTTTTGCTTATTTTTTTAATAATGTTGTACTGATTCTCAGACTCCTAACCAAGCCCCAAAGGTTTTGATGTATACTGATGTCTACAGACACCGGCTGCTCCTGTTTGTATAACGGGTCTTTTCATATGCAGGGGAGGGACGTGTCTGCCCTTCCTGCTTTCCTAGCCCATTTCAGTGGGGGTCCCAGCCTAACCTCATCAACAATGCTAAACTGGGAGCTTCTAAGTATATTTTAAAAGGTTTTATACTGGATTTTTAGATCAGTATCTGTGCATATTCTTCTTTATAGTAGTGTCTGTTACATGCAGTTAGATGAAAATTGGTGAATACTGTCTCTTTAATTGTTATCTCCAGTTATGTCGGCGAATCACTGCACATCCGGCTACAGCTAAGGGACAGGAGATAGACAGCTGAGGACATTTAATGCCACAAGCACTGAACGATCATTGGAGCTGTGACGGGCAAACCCTTCAAAGTGACAGAAGAGATATCTACAGTTCCTGCACTTTATCTTTATTGTGGCAGGTGACAGTGAGAGGGGACCGGAATCCTTGTGAAACCTTCTCATCAGGGCAGCACAGAAAGACAGCGGCCTCACCTTAAAGGGACATACTTATGCAAACATGGCACTCCTGATTCCTATTGCTGTAGCTAAGATATTATAGCTTTCTACACTGGAAGAGGGAATCGATATTTAAAATTAATAAGGGAAGCAAAATTATCAGATGTTTGCACTTCCTTACCCAGAATCCCCTGCTCAAAATGTATACACTGTTTGCTGAGGTCTATTGTGGAGAAATGTGCAGCGGTTCTGTGCAATAATCTGTTGTGCGGGCCCCTAGATAACGATGTGTAACTGCCACTGCTCAGGAGAATAGTGCATTACAGCCTTAAAGCTGAACATAGCCAGTGGCATCCTACACAATCCTGCCAATAACCAGCTGTGTCCTGCTTTTGGGTCCTGAGTGCGAATTAACATATGTGTTTAACGCTTCTGGGAATTAAAGCTTATCATTTTTTGCATTATCCTGTCACTTTAAATATTGCATACAGTTCTGGAGACTGTATGGGCGCGATCCGATATAGATCGTAGTTTGCGGCGCAAGCAAGGGAACCCCCGCCGCCCTTAGTTTCAGCTCGCAACTCGAGCTATCACATATACGGCGCCGTCAGATGCTAAAGTGCCGTAAGTCGGATAAACCAGCAATGTCCAGAAATCTGTGTAAGTACAAATTTCTGGAGTCGCCAGTGACTTACGGCACTTTAGAAACTGTCGGCGCCTACAAAACCTGACTTAGTTATTAAATCTCCCGTACTGTCTAACACGCCTCCCAAGCATAGCCCGACACGTCTAACCCTCTATCCGCTATCCCCCCTCACTCTCCTAATAATAAAAAATGTAGAAACCCCTAAACCGCCGCTCCCGGACCCCACCGCACCTAATAAAGTTATTAACCCCTAAACCACCGCTCCCGGACCCCGCCGCCACCTACATTAAGTACCCCTAATGTGAGCCCCTTACCCGGCCACCACCTACATTACCTACCCCCTAATGTGAGCTCCTACCCCGCCACCATCTACATTAACTACCCCCTAATGTGAGCTCATACCCCGCCGCCAGCTATATTAAAATAATTAACTCCTAATCTAATCCCCCTACCCCGCCGCCAGCTATATTAAAATTATTAACCCCTAATTTAAATCCCCCTACCCCGCCACCAGCTATATTAAATTAATTAACCCCTAAAATACTAAACTATCCCTACCACTAAACCTAAGTCTAACCCTACAAATAGCCCTGAAAAGTGTTTTTTGTGTGGCATTACCCCAACGTAAACAGCTCTATTGCCAGCCCTTAAAAGGGCTTTTTGCAGGGCTTTGCCCCAAAGTAATCAGCTCTTTTACCAGCCCTTAAAAGAGCTTTTGGCGGGGCATTGTCACAAAGTAAACAGCTCTTTTGCCTATAATCTAAATCCCCCTACACCGCCGCCACCTATAATAAATGTATTAACCCCCTAATCTAATCCCCCTACACCGCCGCCATCTATATTAAATACATTAACCCCTAATCTAATCCCCCTACACCGCCGCCACCTATATTAACTATATTAACCCTAATTATATTAGGGTTAATATAGTTAATATAGTTATTATATTATATATATTAACTATATTAACCCTAATTATATTAGGGTTAATATAGTTATTATATATATATATATATTAAGTATAATAACCCTATCTAACTCTAACACCCCTAACTAAATTCTTATTAAAATAAATCTAATTAATATTAATATTATTAATTAAAATATTCCTATTTAAATCTAAATATTTACCTACAAAATAAACCCTTAGATAGCTACAATATAATTAATAATTACATTGTAGCTATTTTAGGGTTTATATTTATTTTACAGGTAACTTGGTATTTATTTTAACTAGGTACAATAGTTATTAAATAGTTAATAACTATTTAATAGCTACCTAGTTAAAATAATTACCAATTTGCCTGTAAAATAAATCCTAACCTAAGTTACAAATACACCTACACTATCAATAAATTAAATAAACTACAAATCTCTAAACTAAAATACAGTTTAATACACTAAACTAAATTACAAAAACAAACAAACACTAAATTACAAAAAATAAAAAAAGATTACAAGAATTTTAAGCTAATTACACCTATTCTAAGCCCCCTAATAAAATAATAAAGCCCCCCAAAATAAAAAAAAATGCCCTATCCTATTCTAAATTACAAAAGTTAACAGCTCTGTTACCAGCCCTTAAAAGGGCCTTTTGCGGGGCATGCCCCAAAGTAAACAGCTCTTTTGCCTGTAAAAAAAAACACAATACCACCCCCCAACACTAAACCCACCACCCACATACCCCTACTCTAAACCCACCCAAACCCCCCTTAAAAAAAACCTAACACTAAGCACCAGAAGATCTCCCTACCTTGAGTCGTCTTCACCCAGCCGGGCCGAACTCTTCATCCAATCCGGGCGATGTCTTCATCCAAGCGGCAAAGAAGAAGTCTTCCATCCGGCGATGTCTTCATCCAAGCGGCAAAGAAGAAGTCTTCCATCCGGCGATGTCTTCATCCAAGCGGCAAAGCAGAAGTCTTCCATCCCGGCGATGTCTTCATCCAAGCGGCAAAGAAGAGGTCCTCCATCGGGGCGAAGTTTTCCTCCAAGCGGCATCTTCAATCTTCTTTCTTCAGCCCTCCGACGCAGAACATCCAGCTGGCCCTATGACTGAACGACGAATGAAGTTTCCTTTAAATGACATCATCCATGGAGGACTTCTTCTTTGCCGCTTGGATGAAGACATCGCCGGGATGGAAGACTTCTTCTTTGCCGCTTAGATGAAGACATCGCCGGATGGAAGACTTCTTCTTTGCCGCTTAGATGAAGACATCGCCGGATGGAAGACTTCTTCTTTGCCGCTTGGATGAAGACTTCGCCGGGATGGAAGACTTCTTCTTTGCCGCTTAGATGAAGACATCGCCGGATGGAAGACTTCTTCTTTGCCGCTTAGATGAAGACATCGCCGGATGGAAGACTTCTTCTTTGCCGCTTGGATGAAGACATTGCCCGGATTGGATGAAGAGTTCAGCCCGGCTGGGTGAAGACGACTCAAGGTAGTCTGTGTGTGGGTGGTGGGTTTTAATGTTATGGGGGGTTGTATTTTTATTTTACAGGCAAAAGAGCTGTTTTCTTTGGGGCATGCCCCGCAAAAGGCCCTTTTAAGGGCTGGTAAGGTAATAGAGCTGGTATCTTTTAAATGTAGAATAGGGTAGGGAATTTTTTTGGGGGGGCTTTGTTATTTTATTAGGGGGCTTAGAGTAGGTGTAATTAGCTTAAAATTGTTGTAATATTTTTATAATGTTTGTAAATTATTTTTTTATTTTTTGTAACTTAGTTGTTTTTTTATTTTTTGTACTTCAGTTAGTGTATTTATTTGTGTTTATTTGTAGGTATTTGTATTTAATTTATTTAATTTATTTAATGATAGTATAGTGGTTTAATTGTAACTTAGGTTAGGATTTATTTTACTGGTAATTTTGTATTTCTTTTAGCTAGGTAGTTATTAAATAGTTAATAACTATTTAATAGCTATTGTACCTAGTTAAAAGAAATACAAAGTTGCCTGTAAAATAAATATTAATCCTAAAATAGCTACAATATAATTATTATTTATATTGTAGCTATATTAGGGTTTATTTTACAGGTAAGTATTTAGCTTTAAATAGGATAAATTTATTTAATAAGATTTATTTTATTTTGTTAGATAAAAATTATATTTAACTTAGGGGGGTGTTAGGGTTAGGGTTAGACTTAGCTTTTATTAGAGTAGCGGCGAGGTCCGGTCGGCAGATTAGGGGTTAATAATTGTAGGTAGGTAGCGGGGACGTTTGGGGGGCAGATTAGGGATTAATAAATATTATGTAGGTGTCGGCGGTGTTAGGGGCAGCAGATTAGGGCTATATAGGGATAATGTAGGTGGCGGTGGTATGCGGTCGGCAGATTAGGGGTTAAAAAAATGTAATAGAGTGGCGATGTGGGGGAGCCTCGGTTTAGGGGTACATAGGTTGTTTATGGGTGTTAGTGTACTTTAGAGCACAGTAGTTAAGAGCTTTATGTACCGGCGTTAGCCCAGAAAGCTCTTAACTCCTGGCTTTTCTCTGTGGCTGGAGTCTTGTCGTTAGATTTCTAACGCTCACTTCAGCCAAGACTCTAAATACTGGCGTTAGAAAGATCCCATTGAAAAGATAGGATACGCAATTGGCGTAGCGGGATCTGCGGTATGGAAAAGTCGTGGTTGGAAAGTGAGCGTTAGACCCTTTCATGACTGACTCTAAATACCAGCGGGCGGTAAAAACCAGCGTTAGGACCCCCTAACGCTGGTTTTGACGGCTAACGCAGAACTCTAAATCTAGGCGTATAAAAATAAAAGAGTTATTACATTATTCACAAATCCTTGTTGCAGAACGTGGTTGTTTGTGAATTTGCAGAACACTCAGCAGAGGTGTGGTCAGCAGACTTACAGAGGGAATACAAAGAATGCTAGATGCAAACTGTTAAAGGGACATTGTACACTAGATTTTTATTTGCATAAATGTTTTGTAGATGATGCAGTTATATAGCCCATCTGGGGGTGTTTTTGTAACAATGTATAGTTTTGCTTATTTTTTTAATAATGTTGTACTGATTCTCAGACTCCTAACCAAGCCCCAAAGGTTTTGATGTATACTGATGTCTACAGACACTGGCTGCTCCTGTTTGTATAACGGGTCTTTTCATATGCAGGGGAGGGACGTGTCTGCCCTTCCTGCTTTCTTAGCCCATTTCAGTGGGGGTCCCAGCCTAACCTCATCAACAATGCTAAACTGGGAGCTTCTAAGTATATTTTAAAAGGTTTTATACTGGATTTTTAGATCAGTATCTGTGCATATTCTTCTTTATAGTAGTGTCTATTACATGCAGTTAGATGAAAATTGGTGAATACTGTCTCTTTAATTGTTATCTCCAGTTATGTCGGCGAATCACTGCACATCCGGCTACAGCTAAGGGACAGGAGATAGACAGCTGAGGACATTTAATGCCACAAGCACTGAACGATCATTGGAGCTGTGACGGGCAAACCCTTCAAAGTGACAGAAGAGATATCTACAGTTCCTGCACTTTATCTTTATTGTGGCAGGTGACAGTGAGAGGGGACCGGAATCCTTGTGAAACCTTCTCATCAGGGCAGCACAGAAAGACAGCGGCCTCACCTTAAAGGGACATACTTATGCAAACATGGCACTCCTGATTCCTATTGCTGTAGCTAAGATATTATAGCTTTCTACACTGGAAGAGGGAATCGATATTTAAAATTAATAAGGGAAGCAAAATTATCAGATGTTTGCACTTCCTTACCCAGAATCCCCTGCTCAAAATGTATACACTGTTTGCTGAGGTCTATTGTGGAGAAATGTGCAGCGGTTCTGTGCAATAATCTGTTGTGCGGGCCCCTAGATAACGATGTGTAACTGCCACTGCTCAGGAGAATAGTGCATTACAGCCTTAAAGCTGAACATAGCCAGTGGCATCCTACACAATCCTGCCAATAACCAGCTGTGTCCTGCTTTTGGGTCCTGAGTGCGAATTAACATATGTGTTTAACGCTTCTGGGAATTAAAGCTTATCATTTTTTGCATTATCCTGTCACTTTAAATATTGCATACAGTTCTGGAGACTGTATGGGCGCGATCCGATATAGATCGTAGTTTGCGGCGCAAGCAAGGGAACCCCCGCCGCCCTTAGTTTCAGCTCGCAACTCGAGCTATCACATATACGGCGCCGTCAGATGCTAAAGTGCCGTAAGTCGGATAAACCAGCAATGTCCAGAAATCTGTGTAAGTACAAATTTCTGGAGTCGCCAGTGACTTACGGCACTTTAGAAACTGTCGGCGCCTACAAAACCTGACTTAGTTATTAAATCTCCCGTACTGTCTAACACGCCTCTCAAACATAGTCCGACACGTCTAACCCTCTATCCGCTATCCCCCCTCACTCTCCTAATAATAAAAAATGTATTAATCCCTAAACCGCCGCTCCCGGACCCCGCCGCACCTAATAAAGTTATTAACCCCTAAACCGCCGCTTCCGGACCCCGCCGCCACCTACATTAAGTACCCCTAATGTGAGTCCCTTACCCTGCCACCACCTACATTACCTACCCCCTAATGTGAGCTCCTACCCCGCCACCATCTACATTAACTACCCCCTAATGTGAGCTCCTACCCCGCCGCCACCTACATTACCTACCCCCTAATGTGAGCTCCTACCCCGCCGCCAGCTATATTAACTACCCCCTAATGTGAGCTCCTACCCCGCCACCACCTACATTACCTACCCCCTAATGTGAGCTCCTACCCCGCCGCCAGCTATATTAAAATAATTAACTCCGGGGGGGCGTGTCCTAACTACAGCCATGAGGAGTCGCAAAATGGAGAAGCTCTCTCTATAATTCCAGAAAATATTGCTCATCTCTGCTCTAAATAGCCATAACTATACATAACCTCTGAAATCAAAAGGGCAGTAATTGAGGATCTTTTTAATACCAAATACAGCCCTGTTTACATCGGCTGAAAGGAACAACTTGTGTCTCTAGAAAGCGACGACCGTGGCCTCATATTTCACTCACACTCAGTCACCCCCCCCCCCCGGCCTGCTAGCAGCCGGGTAAAGCAGATCTAAGCTAGTGAAAATTGTGTCACTCACTACTGCACCCTGATATGGAGAGGGGTATAAATAGGCAGATGCAGGCGATCCTGGAGGAGCTGGAATTAAGGATGCTCCGCAACTTTGAGGAACTACATCGCACCTTACATGCTGCCATGGGGAAGGTAGCACACGAGCCAGCTGACCAACCTGAAGAGACGGATATCGCTACCCAGCAGGAAGCATATAACCTGAGTAAGCAGCACATATCGCTAAAGCCCACATGCGAGCCCAAACCTGGCTTTGAAATGAAGGAGCAAGTATCCCAACGGGTGGACTCTGCACGAGAGTACACTGAGTACCGGAGTGAAGCCAGCCAGCCCTCACCTACCCAAACCAACAACTACCCACGGAGTAATAGTAGCTGGGGGAAACCGGAGAGCACCCGACTGGCAAACATCACTGAGGCCATCTATAATATCAGAGCGGCTCTTTGCACTCAAGTCTTCCAGACGGAACAGGCCACTGATCCCTCCCTCACTGACTCCTGGACTGATCCGATTGACTTATCGGGTACTTACACCGCTTCAGTGGAGAAACTGGGTAACAGACAGCGATCCAACAGAGTAAAGTGGCTGAAACTATGGTCACCTAATACAGCGGCTGACTCTATCATTAGTGGCTGGCAGGACACATACAGACCACCTAAGAGAGGCATGGGTTAATTAACCATATGAACTTTCCCTAAACAAAGAAGTTGACATTCCGGTTTTATTTTGAGGTCCCTTTTCTTTATTCTTGCCCCTTGCCTTTCTATTATTACCTTCACTAGTTTATGCCTATATGTTCTCGGGCCTTCCCTACCTTTGAGGCCTTATATATAGATATACTTTTGTGACATTGTCCTATTATGCCTGTTGTATTTAGTTTATTACCCACGTGGACGCTCTCCAGTTAAACTCTGGCAAAATCCCTCACATAGTCATAACTCAAGCTTTGCTAGGATTTTCCTGCTTAGTTCATTGCAGGGGCA
The DNA here is from genome assembly GCF_027579735.1 of Bombina bombina. Classification (NCBI taxonomy): domain Eukaryota; kingdom Metazoa; phylum Chordata; class Amphibia; order Anura; family Bombinatoridae; genus Bombina; species Bombina bombina. The sequence continues at coordinate 1,568,428,281 of NC_069499.1, read as the reverse complement.
AATGTTATGGTACGGTGGGGATGGTTTATAGAGTAGAATTTATTATACTAGATACTACTGCCATGTACATGTTCCTCTCACCTTTCTGGAGAACATATAACTTAATTACTGCTGATACCACACAAGAGATATAGGAGGCAGCCTCAGCATAGAGCAGTATTATGGAAACAATGTTGAGATGCGATATGATAGGCATATCACTTAAGATGATCCTTTAATGTTCTTGGGGTTAATGTACATTGGAGCTATGATCTTTGCCATCGTTTGTTTTTGGGGTGTGATTATTCCATGTTATAAGTGCTTATACTGACTAATTAAGTTCTTTACCAATGCCAGCACTGTTTGAATACCCTGTCTTATGTCTATGCTGAAAACTATATTATAGCTATAACCTACTCTGCTCAACACATATATATTTTAATTACCACATCTATCGGCCTTCTCTCTGCCCATCCCATCCTCTATTGGAAATATGTACTATAAATATTCCTTCCCTCCCACCCTCCTATGATATCATATCAATATTTTAATCGCCCTATACTGCCCCCCACTGGATAATTATTCTCAGTACCCCTCCCATATTATATATTATAGTATATTCACTAGCCCAATTAGAAATCACATCACTTCAACTACCCCCCCCTTTTTTCACTTATATACGAGTGGCTCTGGACCACTGACCCTCCTTTCCCCATCACCCCTTAAAAGAAAAAGAGGTTCCACTTACAACCGCGGGGTTCATCTCTAACTATATCAGCTACTATTTTGATTCATATATGCACATAAGTCTGTGAAATACGTTGATTATCATAGTGTACCATGGTAACTGAGATACTTAACCACTTAGCTTCTGAATCTGTCCCCTCTGTGGGGTCCCAAATAACAGACATAACTGACTATACTGTTTATATTTTACCGCTTGTTGGTGCATATAACCAAGTTGTAACCCTGCTGTGTTTTTCTATTTTGTTTCCTATTGTTTCTTGAAACCTCAATAAAAATATAATAAAAAAAATAAAAAAAAAATAAAAAAATAATAATTAACTCCTAATCTAATCCCCCTACCCCACCGCCAGCTATATTAAAATTATTAACCCCTAATTTAAATCCCCCTACCCCGCCGCCAGCTATATTAAATTCATTAACCCCTAAAATACTAAACTATCCCTACCACTAAACCTAAGTCTAACCCTACAAATAGCCCTGAAAAGTGTTTTTTGTGTGGCATTACCCAAAGTAACAGCTCTTTTGCCAGCCCTTAAAAGGGCTTTTTGCAGGGCTTTGCCCCAAAGTAATCAGCTCTTTTACCAGCCCTTAAAAGGGCTTTTGGTGGGGCATTGTCACAAAGTAAACAGCTCTTTTGCCTATAATCTAAATCCCCCTACACCGCCGCCACCTATAATAAATGTATTAACCCCCTAATCTAATCCCCCTACACCGCCGCCACCTATATTAAATACATTAACCCCTAATCTAATCCCCCTACACCGCCGCCACCTATATTAACTATATTAACCCTAATTATATTAGGGTTAATATAGTTAATATAGTTATTATATTATATATATTAACTATATTAACCATAATTATATTAGGGTTAATATAGTTAATATAGTTATTATATTATATATATATATTAAGTATAATAACCCTATCTAACTCTAACACCCCTAACTAAATTCTTATTAAAATAAATCTAATTAATATTAATATTATTAATTAAAATATTCCTATTTAAATCTAAATACTTACCTATAAAATAAACCCTAAGATAGCTACAATGTAATTAATAATTACATTGTAGCTATTTTTGGGTTTATATTTATTTTACAGGTAACTTGGTATTTATTTTAACTAGGTACAATAGCTATTAAATAGTTAATAACTATTTAATAGCTACCTAGTTAAAATAATTACCAATTTGCCTGTAAAATAAATCCTAACCTAAGTTACAATACACCTACACTATCAATAAATTAAATAAACTACAAATCTCTAAACTAAAATACAATTAAATACACTAAACTAAATTACAAAAACAAACAAACACTAAATTACAAAAAATAAAAAAAGATTACAATAATTTTAAGCTAATTACACCTATTCTAAGCCCCCTAATAAAATAATAAAGCCCCCCAAAATAAAAAAAATTCCCTACTCTATTCTAAATTACAAAAGTTAACAGCTCTATTACCAGCCCTTAATAGGGCCTTTTGCGGGGCATGCCCCAAAGTAAACAGCTCTTTTGCCTGTAAAAAAAAAACACAATACCACCCCCCAACATTAAACCCACCACCCACATACCCCTACTCTAAACCCACCCAAACCCCCCTTAAAAAAACCTAACACTAAGCCCCAGAAGATCTCCCTACCTTGAGTTGTCTTCACCCAGCCGGGCCGAACTCTTCATCCAATCCGAGCGATGTCTTCATCCAAGCGGCAAAGAAGAAGTCTTCCATCCGGCGATGTCTTCATCCAAGCGGCAAAGAAGAAGTCTTCCATCCCGGCGATGTCTTCATTCAAGCGGCAAAGAAGAGGTCCTCCATCGGGGCGAAGTTTTCCTCCAAGCGGCATCTTCAATCTTCTTTCTTCAGCCCTCCGACGCAGAACATCCAGCTGGCCCTATGACTGAACGACGAATGAAGTTTCCTTTAAATGACGTCATCCATGGAGGACCTCTTCTTTGCCGCTTGGATGAAGACATTGCCGGGATGGAAGACTTCTTCTTTGTTGCTTGGATGAAGACATTGCCCGGATTGGATGAAGAGTTCGGCCCGGCTGGGTGAAGACGACTCAAGGTAGTCTGTGTGTGGGTGGTGTGTTTTAATGTTATGGGGGGTTGTATTTTTATTTTACAGGCAAAAGAGCTGTTTTCTTTGGGGCATGGCCCGCAAAAGGCCCTTTTAAGGGCTGGTAAGGTAATAGAGCTGGTATCTTTTAAATGTAGAATAGGGAAGGGAATTTTTTTTTGGGGGGGCTTTGTTATTTTATTAGGGGGCTTAGAGTAGGTGTAATTAGCTTAAAATTGTTGTAATATTTTTATAATGTTTGTAAATTATTATTTTATTTTTTGTAACTTAGTTCTTTTTTATTTTTTGTACTTTAGTTAGTGTATTTATTTGTAGGTATTTGTATTTAATTTATTTAATTTATTTAATGATAGTGTAGTGTTAGGTTTAATTGTAACTTAGGTTTGGATTTATTTTACTGGTAATTTTGTATTTCTTTTAGCTAGGTAGTTATTAAATAGTTAATAACTATTTAATAGCTATTGTACCTAGTTAAAAGAAATACAAAGTTGCCTGTAAAATAAATATTAATCCTAAAATAGCTACAATATAATTATTATTTATATTGTAGCTATATTAGGGTTTATTTTACAGGTAAGTATTTAGCTTTAAAAAGGATAAATTTATTTAATAAGATTTATTTTATTTCGTTAGATAAAAATTATATTTAACTTAGGGGGGTGTTAGGGTTAGGGTTAGACTTAGCTTTAGGGGTTAATACATTTATTAGAGTAGCGGCGAGGTCCGGTCGGCAGATTAGGGGTTAATAATTGTAGGTAGGTAGCGGGGACGTTGGGGGGGCAGATTAGGGATTAATAAATATTATGTAGGTGTCGGCGGTGTTAGGGGCAGCAGATTAGGGGTACATAGGGATAATGTAGGTGGCGGTGGTGTGTGGTCGGCAGATTAGGGGTTAAATTTTTTTTATAGAGTGGTGATGTGGGGGGCCTCGGTTTAGGAGTACATAGGTTGTTTATGGGTGTTAGTGTACTTTAGAGCACAGTAGTTAAGAGCTTTATGAACCGGCGTTAGCCCAGAAAGCTCTTAACTCCTGGCTTTTCTCTGCGGCTGGAGTCTTGTCGTTAGATTTCTAACGCTCACTTCAGCCAAGACTCTAAATACCGGCGTTAGAAAGATCCCATTGAAAAGATAGGATACGCAATTGGCGTAGCGGGATCTGCGGTATGGAAAAGTTGTGGTTGGAAAGTGAGCGTTAGACCCTTTCATGACTGACTCTAAATACCAGCGGGCGGTAAAAACCAGCGTTAGGACCCCCTAACGCTGGTTTTGACGACTAACGCAGAACTCTAAATCTAGGCGTATAAAAATAAAAGAGTTATTACAGTATTCACAAATCCTTGTTGCAGAACGTGGTTGTTTGTGAATTTGCAGAACAAACACTCAGCAGAGGTGTGGTCAGCAGACTTACAGAGGGAATACAAACAATACTAGATGCAAACTGTTAAAGGGACATTGTACACTAGATTTTTATTTGCATAAATGTTTTGTAGATGATGCAGTTATATAGCCCATCTGGGGGTGTTTTTGTAACAATGTATAGTTTTGCTTATTTTTTTAATAATGTTGTACTGATTCTCAGACTCCTAACCAAGCCCCAAAGGTTTTGATGTATACTGATGTCTACAGACACCAGCTGCTCCTGTTTGTATAACGGGTCTTTTCATATGCAGGGGAGGGACGTGTCTGCCCTTCCTGCTTTCCTAGCCCATTTCAGTGGGGGTCCCAGCCTAACCTCATCAACAATGCTAAACTGGGAGCTTCTAAGTATATTTTAAAAGGTTTTATACTGGATTTTTAGATCAGTATCTGTGCATATTCTTCTTTATAGTAGTGTCTGTTACATGCAGTTAGATGAAAATTGGTGAATACTGTCTCTTTAATTGTTATCTCCAGTTATGTCGGCGAATCACTGCACATCCGGCTACAGCTAAGGGACAGGAGATAGACAGCTGAGGACATTTAATGCCACAAGCACTGAACGATCATTGGAGCTGTGACGGGCAAACCCTTCAAAGTGACAGAAGAGATATCTACAGTTCCTGCACTTTATCTTTATTGTGGCAGGTGACAGTGAGAGGGGACCGGAATCCTTGTGAAACCTTCTCATCAGGGCAGCACAGAAAGACAGCGGCCTCACCTTAAAGGGACATACTTATGCAAACATGGCACTCCTGATTCCTATTGCTGTAGCTAAGATATTATAGCTTTCTACACTGGAAGAGGGAATCGATATTTAAAATTAATAAGGGAAGCAAAATTATCAGATGTTTGCACTTCCTTACCCAGAATCCCCTGCTCAAAATGTATACACTGTTTACTGAGGTCTATTGTGGAGAAATGTGCAGAGGTTCTGTGCAATAATCTGTTGTGCGGGCCCCTAGATAACGATGTGTAACTGCCACTGCTCAGGAGAATAGTGCATTACAGCCTTAAAGCTGAACATAGCCAGTGGCATCCTACACAATCCTGCCAATAACCAGCTGTGTCCTGCTTTTGGGTCCTAAATGGGCATTAACATATGTGTTTAACGCTTCTGGGAATTAAAGCTTATCATTTTTTGCATTATCCTGTCACTTTAAATATTGCATACAGTTCTGGAGACTGTATGGGCGCGATCCGATATAGATCGTAGTTTGCGGCGCAAGCGAAGGAACCCCCGCCGCCCGTAGTTTCAGCTCACATATACGGCGCCGTCAGATGCTAAAGTGCCGTAAGTTGGATAAACCAGCGATGTCCAGAAATCTGCGTAAGTACAAATTTCTGGAGTCGCAGTGACTTACGGCACTTTAGAAACTGCTGGCGCCTACAAAAACTGACTAAGTTATTAAATCTCCCGTACTGTCTAACACGCCTCCCAAACATAGCCTGACACGTCTAACCCTCTATCCGCTATCCCCCCTCACTCTCCTAATAATAAAAAATGTATTAACTCCTAAACCGCCGCTCCCGGACCCCGCCGCACCTAATAAAGTTATTAACCCCTAAACTGCCGCTCCCGGACCCCGCCGCCACCTACATTAACTACCCCCTAATGTGAGCCCCTTACACCGCCGCCACCTACATTACCTACCCCCTAATGTGAGCTCCTACCCCGCCGCCATCTACATTAACTACCCCCTAATGTGAGCTCCTACCCCGCCGCCACCTACATTACCTACCCCCTAATGTGAGCTCCTACCCCCCCCCCAGCTATATTAACTACCCCCTAATGTGAGCTCCTACACCGCCGCCACCTACATTAACTACCCCCTAATGTGAGCTCCTACCCCGCCGCCAGCAATATTAAAATTATTAACCCCTAATCTAATCCCCCTACCCCGCCGCCAGCTATATTAACATTTTTAACCCCTAATTTAAATCCCCCTACCCCGCCGCCAACTATATTAAATTAATTAACCCCTAAAATACTAAACTATCCCTACCACTAAACCTAAGTCTAACCCTACAAATAGCCCTGAAAAGGGCTTTTTGCGTGGCATTACCCCAAAGTAAACAGCTCTATTGCCAGCCCTTAAAAGGACTTTTTGCGGGGCTTTGCCCCAAAGTAATCAGCTCTTTCACCAGCCTTTAAAAGGGCTTTTGGCGGGGCATTGTCACAAAGTAAACAGCTCTTTTGCCTATAATCTAAATCCCCCTACACCACCTATAATAATTGTATTAACCCCTAATCTAATACCCCTACACCGCCGCCACCTATATTAAATACATTAATCCCTAATCTAATCCCCCTACACTGCCGCCACCTATATTAACTATATTAACCCTAATTATATTAGGGTTAATATAATTAATATAGTTATTATATTATATATATTAACTATGTTAACCCTAATTATATTAGGGTTAATATAGTTAATATAGTTATTATATTATATATATATATATATATATATATATATATATATATATATATATATATATATATATATATATATTAAGTATAATAACCCTATCTAACTCTAACATCCCTAACTAAATTCTTATTAAAATTAATCTAATATTAATATTATTAATTAAAATATTCCTATTTAAATCTAAATACTTACCTATAAAATAAACCCTAAGATAGCTACAATATAATTAATATTTACATTGTAGCTATTTTAGGGTTTATATTTATTTTACAGGTAACTTGGTATTTATTTTAACTAGGTACAATAGCTATGAAATAGTTAATAACTATTTAATAGCTACCTAGTTAAAATAATTACCAATTTACCTGTAAAATAAATCCTAACCTAAGTTACAAATACACCTACACTATCAATACATTAAATAAACTACAAATCTCTAAACTAAAATACAATTAAATAAACTAAACTAAATTACAAAAACAAACAAACACTAAATTACAAAAAATAAAAAAAGATTACAAGAATTTTAAGCTAATTACACCTATACTAAGCCCCCAAATAAAATAATAAAGCTCCACAAAATAAAAAAAAATCCCTACCAGATTCTAAATTACAAAAGTTAACAGCTCTATTACCAGCCCTTAAAAGGGCCTTTTGCAGGGCATGCCCCAAAGTAAACAGCTCTTTTGCCTGTAAAAAAAAACACAATACCACCCCCCAACGTTAAAACCCACCACCCACATACCCCTACTCTAAACCCACCCAAACCCCCCTTAAAAAAACCTAACACTAAGCCCCAGAAGATCTCCCTACCTTGAGTCGTCTTCACCCAGCCGGGCCGAACTCTTCATCCAATCAGGGCGATGTCTTCATCCAAGCGGCAAAGAAGAAGTCTTCCATCCCGGCGATGTCTTCATCTAAGCGGCAAAGAAGAGGTCCTCCATCGGGGCGAAGTTTTCCTCCAAGCGGCATCTTCAATCTTCTTTCTTCAGCCCTCCGACGCGGAACATCCAGCTGGCCTGACGACTGAACGACGAATGAAGTTTCCTTTAAATGACGTCATACAAGATGGCGTCCGTCGAATTCCGATTGGCTGATAGGATTCTATCAGCCAATCGGAATTAAGGTAAGAAAATCTGATTGGCTGATTCAATCAGCCAATCAGATTCAAGTTCAATCGGATTGGCTGATCCAATCAGCCAATCAGATTGAGCTCGCATTCTCTTGGCTGTTCCGATCAGCCAATAGAATGCAAGCTCAATCTGATTGGCTGATTGGATCAGCCAATCGGATTGAACTTGAATCTGATTGGCTGATTGAATCAGCCAATCAGATTTTCTTACCTTAATTCCGATTGGCTGATAGAATCCTATCAGCCAATCGGAATTCAACAGACGCCATCTTGGATGACGTAATTTAAAGGAAACTTCATTCGTCGTTCAGTCGTCGGGCCAGCTGGATGTTCCGCGTCGGAGGGCTGAAGAAAGAAGATTGAAGATGCCGCTTGGAGGAAAACTTTGCCCCGATGGAGGACTTCTTCTTTGCCGCTTGGATGAAGACATCGCCGGATGGAAGACTTCTTCTTTGCCGCTTGGATGAAGACATTGCCTGGATTGGATGAAGAGTTCGGCCCGGCTGGGTGAAGACGACTCAAGGTAGGGAGATCTTCTGGGGCTTAGTGTTAGGTTTTTTTAAGGGGGGTTTGGGTGGGTTTAGAGTAGGGGTATGTGGGTGGTGGGTTTAATGTTGGGGGGTGGTATTGTGTTTTTTTTTTACAGGCAAAAGAGCTGATTTCTTTGGGGCATGCCCCGCAAAAGGCCCTTTTAAGGGCTGGTAATAGAGCTGTTAACTTTTGTAATTTAGAATAGGGTAGGGAATTTTTTTTATTTTGGGGAGCTTTATTATTTTATTAGGGGGCTTAGAATAGGTGTAATTAGCTTAAAATTCTTGTAATCTTTTTTTATTTTTTGTAATTTAGTGGTTTTTTTTTTGTAATTTAGTTTAGTGTATTTAATTGTATTTTAGTTTAGAGATTTGTAGTTTATTTAGTTTATTGATAGTGTAGGTGTATTTGTAACTTAGGTTAGGATTTATTTTACAGGTAAATTGGTAATTATTTTAACTAGGTAGCTATTAAATAGTTATTAACTATTTATTAGCTATTGTACCTAGTTAAAATAAATACCAAGTTACCTGTAAAATAAATATAAACCCAAAAATAGCTACAATGTAATTATTAATTATATTGTAGCTATCTTAGGGTTTATTTTATAGGTAAGTATTTAGATTTAAATAGGAATATTTTAATTAATAATATTAATATTAGATTTATTTTAATAAGAATTTAGTTAGGGGTGTTAGAGTTAGATAGGGTTATTATACTTAATATATATATAATATAATAACTATATTAACTATATTAACCCTAATATAATTAGGGTTAATATAGGTGGCGGTGGTGTAGGGGGATTAGATTAGGGGGTAATACATTTATTATAGGTGGCGGCGGTATAGGGGGATTAAATTAGGGGTAATACATTTATTATAGGTTGCGGCGGTGTAGGGGATTTAGATTATAGGCAAAAGAGCTGAAAAGCCCTTTTAAGGGCTGGTAAAAGAACTGATCACTTTGGGGCAAAGCCCCGCAAAAAGCCCTTTTAAGGGCTGGCAATAGAGCTGTTTACTTTGGCGTAATGCCACGCAAAAAGCCCTTTTCAGGGCTATTTGTAGGGTTAGACTTAGGTTTAGTGGTAGGGATAGTTTAGTATTTTAGGGGTTAATTAATTTAATATAGGTGGCGGTGGTATAGGGGGATTAAATTAGGGGTTAATTAATTTAATATACCTGGCGGCGGGGTAGGGGGATTAGATTAGGGGTTAATTATTTAATATAGCTGGCGACGGGGTAGGGGGATTATATTAGGGGTTAATAATTTAATGTAGCTGGCGGCGGGGTCCGGGAGCAGCGGTTTAGGGGTAAATAACTTTATTAGGGATTACGGCGGGGGATCGCAGTTGACAGGTAGATAGACATTGCGCATGCGTTAGGTGTTAGGTTTTATTTAGCAGTTCGCGGTTGACAGGTAGATAGACATTGTGCATGCATTAGGTGTTAGGTTTTATTTTGCAGGTAGTTTAGGGAGCTACGGGGCTCCGATACACAGCGTAAGGTTTACTACGCCTGCAATTTGTGGCAAGGTGAAAATGGAGTAAGATTTCTCCATTTTCGCCACGTAAGTCCTTACGCTGTATATTGGATACCAAACTGCGCTGGTTTGTTAGACCTGTCTATGGGCCAAAAAACTACGGCCGAAGGCAGAAATATATGAGCGTAACTTCTATGTTACACCATATATGTGATACCAAACCAGCACAAAATTTGGCGTCGCCAGCTTTTGTGGGCGACGCTGCATATTGGATCGAGGCCTGTATGTGTGTGTGTGTGTATGTATATATATTTATATGTAATGAGTGTGTGTGTATATATATATATATATATGTAATGTGTGTGTGTGTGTGTATATATATATATGTAATGTGTGTGTGCGTGTGTGTGTGTATATATATATATATATATATATATATATGTGTAATGTGTGTGTGTGTGTGTGTATATATATATATATATATATATATATGTGTGTATGTGTGTATATATATATATATATATATGTAATGTGTGTATATATATATATATATATATATATATATATATATATATATGTGTGTAATGTGTGTGTGTGTGTGTGTATATATATATATATATATATAAAGTCAAAGAAGGGATTGCATCATCATACTGTTA